>NC_087205.1:15916580-15956580 GCF_015104395.2 Macrobrachium nipponense | reverse complement strand
TTAACCCTATTACGCCGAATGGACGTATTAAACGTCGAGTCAAAATGTCTCCCGTATGCCGAATGGACGTATCATATGTCGACTCAAAAAAGTTTTTTTAAAAATTCGCGGAAAAATACTTATAGGCCTACCAGCCAAAAACTTTAGAATCACGCGCCTTGGGGGATGCTGGGAGTTCACGGATCAAGGCATTGTTTTGTTTATAATTGCTACGCAGGCGCACAAGCGCGAATTTCTTTCTTATCGCACTAAAAAGTATCAGTGACACATCTCGGAAATTATTTCGTCACTTTGACATAATTTTTGCACCATTTTAAATTATCCTTTACATGAAGTATTATATATGAAAATGTGTGCAATTTCATGTAAAATACAACAATAAATGCCCATGATTGTAGCTTTTATCAGTTTTGAAATATTTTCATATAAATAACGATAAGTGCAAAAATTTCAACCTTCGGTCAACTTTGACTCTACCGAAATGGCCGAGAAAATTGTAAGCTAAAACTCTTATATTATAGTAATATTCAATCATTTGCCTTCATTTTGCAACAAATTGGATGTCTCTAGCACAATATTTCGATTTATGGTGAATTTATGAAAAAACTTTTTCCTTACGTTCGCACGGTAACTCTTCCGATAAATTTGTTCGTCTGATTGTCCTAATGTTTGCACCATTTTAAATTTGCCGTTACAAAAAGTTTTATATATGGAAATGTGCGCAATTTCATGCACAATACAACTAAAAACAACCCATGGTTGTAGCTTTTATCAGTTTTGAAATATTTTCATATAAATAACGTTGTGCAAAAATTTCAACTTTCGGTCAACTTTGACTCTACCGAAATGGTCGAAAAACGCAATTGTAAGCTAAAACTCTTATATTATAGTAATATTCAATCATTTACCTTCATTTTGCAATGACTTGGAAGTCTCTAGCACAATATTTTGATTTATGGTGAATTTATGAAAAAAAAAAAAAAAAAAAAAAAATTTTCCTTACGTCCGCGCGGTAACTTCCGAAAAAATCTGAATTTTTTTTGTGCGATTGTCGAAATGTTTGCACCATTTAAAATTAGCTGTTACATAAAGTTTCATATATGAAAATGTGCGCAATTTCATGTAGAATACAACTAAAAATGATTGAAGGTTGTAGCTTTTCTCTTTTTTTGAAATATTTGCATATAAATCACGATAAATAGAAAAAATAAACCACGTTCGGTCAAATTTGACTCTACCGAAATAGTTGAAAAACGCAATTGTAAGCTAAAACTCTTACGGCCAGGTAATATTCAGTCATTTATCTTCATTTTGAAACAAATCTGAAGTCTCTAGAACAATATTGTGATTTATGGTGAATTTTTGAAAAATATATTTACTTCCCTCCACGCGCCGATTCGCGGCCGCAAGTCTCCGAAATGCGTACATCGCATTATCCTAATATTTGCTCCTTTTCATATTAGCCGTTTTATAGTGTTTCATATATCAAAATGTGTGCAAATTCATGAATAATACAATAAAAAATAATTGAAGGTTGTAGCTTTTCCCATCTTCGAAATATGTGCATATAAAAAAATATATATATAAAAATTTCGACATTTGGTCAACTTTAACTCGTCCGAAGTGGTCGAAATCTGCAATTCTAATCTAAAACTCTTACAGTAACGTAATATTCAATCATTTGTCTTCATTTTCAAACAAATTGAAAGTGTCTAGAACAATATTTAGATTTACGGTGAATTTTTGAAAAAAACATTTTTTTACGTCCACGCGTTACGAATTCATACATCATTTTGTGATAATATTTTTCCGGTGTTGCTTTTATTGTTTTACAATGTATTATATATCACAATGATTGCAATTTAGTGTACAATACAACGGGAAAAAAAGGAACTCGTTAGCTTTGACTGTTTTTTGCACAACGTGATTTTAATACAATTATGTATGAATTTTTTTTTTTCGCTACCATATATTGCATTATTTACATATGATAATGATATTATTTTCCATTTCTGATAGTTGCATACTAAACTTCAGGCAATGACAAAAAAAGGAGCCAAAAATGAACTCTTAATCTTCAAAACTAAGCGCGCTGTGATTTTTTTAAAAAATTATTTTTTCCGCTTCCGTGCTCACTCCAAACCGAACCGGGCCCGGCACACGGGAGAGGTTTTGATTTTTAGGGCTTCGGCGTAAGAGGGTTAACAAAACAGTAAATAAAAGAACAAAGCTTTTCACAATAAAATTAAGCACAAATGATTAACAAAATTATTCGTCATTGTGGTGATACACAGCTAGGAATAATGAATGAATGATTTTAAGTTATCGTGCGTCATGGTATTGTTGAGGAGAGAAGAGACAGTAAAATCTTTACTATAATATGTACGTAAAAGCAGTGTCAATTTACATAAAAAATAAAATGTTATTTCACAAATTTAACTAATAAAATATGAAAACAATCAAATGCAATACAGAAAAAAAAAAAGAAGTCTTAATTGAGTTGGTGTTCGCTGCGCCGAGTGAGACGGTCTAGTTAAACAATATTAACAAAACAGTAAGTGAAAGAACAACGCTTTTCACGGTAAAATTTAGCACAAATTATCAACAAAATCATTCATCATTGCGGTGATACACAGCTAACTTGAGGTAGAGGGAGGGAGCGTTTATATTTTTTAGGAATAATGAATGAATGATTTTAAGTTATCGTGCGTTGTGGTATTGTTGAGGAGAGAAGAGACAGTAAAATATTTACTATAATATGTCTGTAAAAGCAATACCAATTTACATAAAAATAAAATGTTATTTCAAAATAAATTTAACATAATGATAAAACATGAAAACAAATGCAATACAGAAAGAAAAAGCTTTCTCAAGTCAGTGTTTGGTGCTCTGAGAGAGAGAGAGAGAGAGAGAGAGAGAAAGCTCTGCTTCCCATTGACTTATCAGCTGATCTGGAATGATTATTCGCCCATTTCTTTCACTTCCACTCGATCTGCCCAATTCACATTTATTTTTGTAAAATACCAATCTGGTGATAATTGCTTTTTACGATATTTTTACTACTGTAAAAGTAACTCGGCTCTGTAATAAACAAACTGGCGTCACTTTCAGATTCTGTATGCCTTCGATTGATTGTTTAAGCGGCTTCCTTGTGAAAATTTTTTATCTCTTTCCTTTTCTTGCATTCTCGACTTATTACTTGTTTGCAAAATCCTCATGTTTGTTTTAAATGTCTGCCGTTTGCCTACAGTAAGTTGATGTATTGTGGCATAATTAATCTCTTTTGTGCACTAAGATCCAAGTGTAATCAAGGTGATTACTCTCTCTCTCTCTCTCAGACACACTATCGATTCCTTTGATTATCTTTGTACCTAATATGTGAATAAAATTGATTTTGTTATCAACTTTTGCACACTGCAACCAATTCGGTTTGCTCAAAGGGTTCGTATCTCTCCTCCCTCCATCCCCCAGCCAGCCGGCCCCATTTTTACCACAGTTTGTAAATCATACACAGAAAAAATAAAATTTAGAAAATTTTACTTCAAATAACGTCCTGTTTCATTACTTTACACTCTTAATTTATGTTTGGACACATTAATAATAGAAAAAATTTTAAAAGGGGGACTTCTTGGGTTGGCTGGAACGAATTATCCTGATTCGCTTTATTTCTTATGGGGATATTTGTTTCATATTTCGAACAAATCGTACTTCGAACAGCCTTCTGGAACAGATATAGTTCGAAGTACGAGGTACTACTGTGTATATCTATATCTCTATATATCTATGTCTATATCTATATACATCAAGCTACAATGTCCTTTAATATCTAATTCGCTCTACCTCGGAATTAATATATTTTCATATATGCTTAACCAAAGGGGAATTTTTTCACGATAATAGATTTGCCTGGTCTTAACCAAAAGCTCTGATTCATAAAGGATTGCTGGCTGATAGTCAATATGCATGTAGGAAGCAGCTGGGTATCTGCGATGCTCTTTAGGCTTGACATGCCATTTGTAAGGAAACCTTGATAATTTTAGTGCTAGTTTCAATTTAGTAAATCAATAGGCATTTAGATATAAACTTCAGAATCTTGGAGTGGGTGGTTATGTTTTAGGATTACTACCTCAAGATTTCCTTACAGGCAAGCAGCAGTGAGTTGCTGTGGATGGGATCTTTAATGAACCAAGACTGTCTGGAGATCCACAGGGCAGTGTTCTTGGCCCACTGTTAATTTTAGTGTATACAAGTGACATGTTTGTTGGCCTGGAAAACAAGATTGTTCAGTATGGTGATGATGCAACACTTGTGGGTGTAGTAGTCTCCACTTTTGAGAAATGAGGCTGCCCTCAGCCTCAATCAATCGGGACATGAACCGGATCAGTGTAGTCAGTAGGGTATGAGGCTGAAATCCAGTACAGTGGACCCCTGTATCCGCATTCTCAAGATTTGTGGACTCTCATATTCGCGAGTTTCTCTTTGAACCATATCTACTTATTATTTGCGGGAAATTTGCAGTATTTTTCACTGAGAAATATTCACTGATTACTGTATTTTCTTATCAATTTCATGACTTGGAGATTTTGTGATAAAACTATTAAGTATTCAGGTATAAGCATTTTTAGAGGGTTCTTCTTGCGAACAAAACAGGCCGTTCTCAGCATTTATAGAGGGGTTCAAGTATTCATTTATTTAAGCTATTTGGGGGGGGGAGGGGTGTCTGGTATGTATCCCCACAAATACGGGGCATCCACTGTAAAACAAAAACACATGAAAAACAGATCTCATACAGATTTTCCAACCTATCCTCCCTTTCAGGTGGATGGAACTTTCGCTAAACTAGTCTGAAGCTTTAACTATTATTGGTGTAATTTTTGACACAACTAATTTTTGAGAAACATCTCAATGAAAGTTGCAGAAAATGCTGCATGAAAGTTTGATATTGTTCTTAAGGCCCTATATATATTTATAAAATCAATGCAACTTGTTTTAGGTCGTTTGTATTCCCTTTACTAGAATACTGTTCTCTAGTGTGTATGTGCTTCAGCCAGAGATTTATCTCTTAGATAGAGTGGTTTGTGGTGATAGGTTTCTGTTTCCTAATAGTGCAGTTATGACTTGGACCATTGACAGATGGTCGCATGTTTGCTGCTTTTTCACAAGTAATACAACAGAGATCTTTCACATTCACAATTGATCCCTGATCCCCCTTACCTGCCAAGAGGAACCAGATTCACTGAACATCAGCACAGTACACGTGCCTCGCTGTTGAACTTCTCAGTCCCAGAGGTCCTTTACTCCTCACACTGTTGGACTGTGGAACAGCCTCCCAAATGAAGTAGTGCAATTGGAACTTCAGAAGTTCAAGCGAAGGTGTGATACATTATTACCCTAATACTATTCTCCCTTTGCATTTTATTGTTTTTATCTATCTGTTAATTAATTTTTTCCCTTTTTTTAATAGGTGGGGCTTCTGTATTTCCCTACCCTGTCTTGCTTCAAACCATGGCTGGTTATTTGTCCTAAATTTGATTACCTTTCTATTTAAAATAGCCATTAGTATTTCATTTAACTTCTTTTAGGGATCAGGATCTAATATAGCATCTGAAATATTAACTGCCTAACAAGCTTCAATAATTAATTCCCAATTGGCTCTGAATTTCTACCAGACCATTTTCCCAATAGTGGAATTAGGAATATACTGATTGACAGATATGTCCATCTCAACAGAACGATGATCATAGTCAGAAGTCCCTATATATTCAAAGCCCTTGGACATCACACTTGGAACATCTGTAAAATGAAGTCTAATCTATCACCAGAAATGTGTGGGGGTTCCTCAATTAGCTAGACAAAATCAGAGGGTACACAGAACTCTAGAGCAGACCAACCATGTTAATCTGTGGAATTTGAATTTAGCCACTCAGTGTGCTTTGCATTACAGTCTTCACAAATAATAAATGAAGCTTTTGAATCCTCTGACTGAGCCATACTAAGTCTCTCCAAAAGACAGTCATATAGAATCATCGATATTTGGATTAAAGTAAACAGCAAACACATTAACATTGTAGAACTTACTGAAAATTTTAAAACAAAGAACTTTATGGCAACTAGGTACACTTCAAATTATTCTGATGATAAATAGATCGTCCAGACTTAAGAGCCATACCTTGAACATGTGGGATGTTACCACTATAATGAAAGTCAAAACCTTGGGATTAAAAACTCAACCTTTGACTTTTTAATACCTACAAGTCAGACAAAAGCAACAAATCATAGTTACAGGCACAGCTCTGAAGATCAAGAAATTTTTACCTTAAGCCATGAATATTTGACTAAAGTACTGTACAAGTTTTCTTGCTGTAATGAGTAACAGGCCCAAGGTTCAGCTCAATGTCTCATGAAAGAATTAAAAATTGACAACATAAAATCAGAATCAAAACTAATAAACTCATAACAATAGTAACATTGTAAAAATCAACAGAAAAATAAACAATACCAACATTATTTACATTATTATTTACAAAAATTCTGTTTTAAGTATAAATAAGCATCACCATGTGTCATCGAAAAAGTGCTTAAATAGAACCTCATCCAATTAGTTTGTTAAAGAAAGCTCATTAAAATTCACCTTAGCAATTTTACCCTAACAACTTACTAGCTTCTGTAACAAGGTTCCAGTTGCACCCCCTGATAGATTTGTTTTAGGCTTGTCTTCAACTTGGGGAACTTGGGCTGCTGCTGCTGCTGCTGCTCTGCTGCTGCTGGAGGAGGAGGTGGTGGTGTATTCCTTTAAAGAAAAAAGAATCTTAAAGCTTAGAAAAAACCAATTTGAAATACAGGCATGGTTCCACCAACTCAATTAATCTGCAAGAGCTATGGCACTGCAACAGAATTGGAAACAATATGTAAATTCATGTTTAAATGACAGAAAAGAAAACAGGCCCTAAACTTGAGTTGCAGAATAAAAGTTAAGGCTGACATACAGTTGTACTTGAGGTACTTTTGAGCTGAAGATACCACACTGCATAAGCCAAACAGTGACAACTATGGTCGGTCACTAACCACCCAAGTTGCTCAAGAGACACCCAAGATTTACTCTTTTCTTGTCACAATGTAAAATATTAAGGGTGCCATCCAGCTAATGCCATTTTTTAAGGACAGGACTTTGATATTCATACCAATTAATAAGGTGACTTGGGACATCTCCAAACCGCATATGAATTTTGCCTCTGACCTTCGGTTTTGTAATGCCAGTGCGATTTATCCCAAAAATAACCATTTTTCAAATTCTATCTCCTCCCTTGATACTTAATATTAAGACCTGGGATTACTACCATATATAAACTTGATGTAGACCATTATCGTTCTTGCAACTCTTATTAGAGTGAATTTTTCTTCTTTTGTATACAAGATGTTTTGCTTGTCTTTTCCTCTTTGGCATGATGAAAACCTTGCAAAAAAAAAAAAAAAAAAAAAAAAAAAAGAGAGAGAGAGAGAGACGTAAAAGCAAGCGAATGTCAGAGGTGAAACTTGAACCTGTACTCTCTTTCATGTTTCTGCTCATACTGAAGGGTGTAAAGCTAGTCTTCCGTCTTGTGACTCATGGAATCTCTACAGATGCCATTGCTCACAATTTGTTTGATAATAATTACCAAATTTACGATAAAAGAAGAAATACTGCATTTTCTTGTACAGATCAATGTTTTGGGCTTATCAAGTTACTTTTACTAATTACCCTGTAAGTAAGAGGAATTTTGACAAAATATTTCGTATACACATTCTCATTGGCATACGAAGCTCCATGAATTTTTTCAGGATTTTGCATTTTTTGCCGTATATTGGCTGGCTGGCGCCCTTAAACAGACTTCTAGAATAGTCTGTGCTTAATAACTGAAAAAAAACAAAGGAAAAAAGTAAGTTTTTAATTGATGAAAGCCACTGACCCTTTCCTTAAAAAGATGGTAGGTTATAAGATTCAAGGTAAAACAAAGGTTACAGAATTCTACAGGTTGCAAAAAATTAAATAAATGATCAAACTATTTATTTTGGAAACAGCAGATCTCATGAAACAAACATGAGAAAGAACTAGTATATATATAGTATGTACTGCATTTTATGGGAATAGGGACTAAATGGAACTGAGAAATAGGATACGACTGCCAACTAGCACCAGAAAGAAAAGAGCTCAAGTAATAACAAGACGCCATAAAGTGCATCAATTCTGGCACTTGGTCTTCAAGACCTAAATTTCATAATCAATCAATAAACTGCAATAATTGCATGTTTCAATCCTGTAAGGAAGAAATGCAATTGTAATATGAAAAATACTTATTTTAAGTGATATAAGCAGGGATTTTCATAATACAAATACTGGGTTTGCTTAAAAATTATAGTTTAACACAAACCCTTTATTATAATTATCCAGAATACTAATGAAGATAGAATTGGTTAAATTGATAAGCATCCAAAAACTGACTGAGAGTTGTAGGATCAATTAGATGTTATGAAAAGCAAACTGAACCACAGGTTCGAAAGTGACAAGGAGTCATATTCTTAAGGTTAAAACCTTGATCCAAGATATGCCTCAGAAATTTTGATTTTGTATACTATGCTACTATAGAATGTAGCAAAAGGAATAGCTCACCCATTATATACAATGTGGTTGTGAATATCTGGTAAAGTCTGTAACTTGCAGCCTGCTGTTCCAAATAATAAGAAGGCTAGGATGATGATAATGAATCTTCTGAGCCTAGAACCTCAAGTTAAACTTTGCATATTTAGTAAAAACTCCATCTGTACAACTCCTCAGCCAATGAAGTTTAATATCCTTTTCAGTAATTACTGCATAATTTTTTCTAGTTAAATGTAATTCCTCTTTTTCCCAATAAACAAATACAATAATTCACTTATTGAGCTCAAAAAAGCATCAACTACTCTAGAAAAGTTTAAATGCCTTCTAAAATTTCTGTTAATGCATGATCCTTAAACATTTTTGCAATAAATTACCACTAAAGAATTGTGGATAACTAACTTTGATTTTTAAAAATTCCAGTATCAGAAACAATATGCAACATATATGTAACTATGTAACCAAAGAAAATGACAAAAAACACCCATCCTAACAGTTCAAAGGAGACAAATGAAAGCTCAGCAATCTTACCACTGATTTGGTGGAACTGTTAACGGAGGTGGAAAAGAAACAGGATGCATCCCTGTAACTGATGGTGGTGGCTGGGTGTATAAACTTGGAATTCCTCCTGGGAAAATGGCAATATATATTAACTTTAATTTCACATACTTTTAAAATGGTATACCAAAAACAGCTGTTCAAATGAATTTTTTTTTTTTAATCAGAAAACGATAATGACTAACTTTTAATCTGAAAAGAGGACTATGAAATCTAAACAATACTTATAAAAATGCCTAAACCAGATCTTGAAACAACAAATCTATGCAAGTTGGAATGCAAATTTCACCTTAAATTCTACACGTAAATTCATACCTTGGTTAGTATCCTTGCCTCCCGTGCTGAAATTAAAATATTTACATCATTATGACAAGAATTCAATACATACTATTTCAGTTACACAGCATAAATGACAAAGGAATCTGAACATTCCCTAGTTTCTTCCAAGTACTGTAGTTTTCAAATTCAGTAATTAAAATTATATTAAAATCAGTTGAATTAAAATCAGGAAACCAATTTCAAAATATATTATACAAATTTCAACCATGCTTGACTGCAAATACTTCACTTACAAAAAAAAGGGCCTACTAATCTCTCATCCATTATATAAGATTGACATGAGCCCCTTCTAGTTTTTAAAAATTCTGAATAATTTCACTTTCCATGATTTTAATGTTGTAATTTGGTATCATTTCTTGCAGGATTCAAAATTTCAGCTCTTTGCACTTTTAACATAAATGAACGAGGAAAAAGTTGAACATTAACAAACTTATAATTTCTTAGAATACTAGATGTAGATATAAACGCCAAGGTTAAGGCACCACTACACTTTTAAAAGACATGTTTTCTATTTAAGCTGATTTATCAAATTCTAGAACTTGTAATTTGAATACAGGCAAGTCCCCGATTACTGGCGGTATCGGTTAACAGCATTTCAGTGCTACGGCACTTGGTTAACAATGTTGTTAACCAGATTTTCAGTGGTGCTAAGCAGTTTATTGGTGCCAGTAAGCAATTTATCGGCATCTGTAAGCGGTTTATTGGCGCTGATAACTGTTAACAGTGCCATTAAGTTGTTTAAACTTACGGCATTATAAATGCCATTTATTACCATAAAAAAGCACAGATACCAAATTTTTGGCCAATACCAACTTTCAATATCTGTTACTGTTATTTATGAGAATATATATTATTACTAAAATCATTCCTGTTCTCTAGTTATTTTATATTAAAGGTTCAAAAGGTGGGAGGCCATATAATAGGGTTATATAACCAATTTCAAAGGAATAAATTTTATTGAAAAAGAACATAAGGTATAACTATTTAGTGTTTAAGCCCTTTATTACCCAGATATAGTTTGGCTTATATTATGGCTATCATTAACCCTTAAACGCCGACTGGACGTATTTTACGTCGACATTTTTTGTCTCTCGGGTGCCGACTGGACGTATTTTACGTCGACATACAAAAGTTTTTTTAAAAATTCGCGGAAAAATACTTTTAGGCCTACCAGCCGAAAACTCTTGAATCACGCGCCTTGGGGGATGCTGGGAGTTCACGGATCAAGGTGTTGTTTTGTTTACAATCGTTACGCAGGCGCGCAAGCGCAAATTTCTTTCTTGCTGCACTAAAAAGTATCTGTGACACATCTCGGAAATTATTTTGTCATTTTGACATAATTTTTGTACCATTTTAAATTAGCCGTTACATGGAGTATTATATATGAAAATGTGTGCAGTTTTATGTAGAATACAACAAAAAAATACTCATGATTGTAGCTTTTATCAGTTTTGAGATATTTTCATATAAATAACGATAAGTGCCAAAATTTCAACCTTCAGTCAACTTTGACTCTACCGAAATGGTCGAAAAACGCAATTGTAAGCTAAAACTCTTATATTTTAGTAATATTCAATCATTTACCTTAATTTTGCAACTAATTGGAAGTCTCTAGCACAATATTTCGATTTATGGTGAATTTATGAAAAAACTTTTTCCTTACGTCCACGCGGTAACTCTTCCGAAAAAAATCATACATGCAATTGTGGTAATGTTTGCACCATTTTAAATTAGCCGTTACATAAAGTTTTATATATGAAAATGTGCGCAATTTCATGCACAATACAACTAAAATCAACGCATGGTTGTAGCTTTTATCAATTTTGAAATATTTTCATATAAAAAATGATAAGTGACAAATTTTCAACCTTTGGTCAACTTTGACTCTACCGAAATGGTCAAAAAACGTAATCGTAAGCTAAAACGCTTATATTCTAGTAATATTCAAGCATTTACCTTCATTTTGCAACAAATTGGAAGTCTCTAGCACAATATTTCGATTTATGGTGAATTTATGAAAAAAATAAAATTTTCTTTACGTCCGTGCGGTAACTCTTCCGAAAAAATCATACGTGCGATTGTGGTAATGTTTGCACCATTTTAAATTAGCCGTTACATAAAGTTTTATATATGAAAATGTGCGCAATTTCATGTAGAATACAACAAAAAATAATTGAAGGTTGTAGCTTTTCTCATTTTTGAAATATTTGCATATAAATCATGATAAAATAGAAAAAACCACGTTCGTTCAACTTTGACTCTACCGAAATGGTCGAAAAACGCAATTGTAAGCTAAAACTCTTACAGTCTAGTAATATTCAGTCATTTATCTTCATCTTGAAACAAATTCGAAGTCTCTAGCACAATATTTAAATTTATGGTGAACTTAAAAAAAAAACTTTCCTTCCCTCCGCACGCGGATTCTCTGCCACAAATCTCCGAAATGCGTACGTCCCATTCTCGGAATCTTTGCTCCGTTTCATATTAGGCATTTCATAGAGTTTTATATATGAAAATGTGCGCAATTTCATGTAGAATAAAACGAAAAATATTTGAAGGTTGTAGCTTTTCTTATTTCCGAAATAATTGCATATAAAAAATATATATATAAAAAATTTGACATTCGGTCAACTTTAACTCGTCAGATATGGTCGAAAACTGCATTTGTAAGCTAATATTCTTACAGTATAGTAATATTCAATCATTTGTCTTCATTTTGAAAGAAATTGGAAGTCTCTAGGACAATATTTAGATTTATGGTGAATTTTTGAAAAAAATATTTGTTTACGTCCACACGTTACGAATTCATGCATTATTTTGTGATAATATTTTCTCTGTGTTGCTTTTATCATTTTACAATGTGTTATATACCAAAATGATTGCAATTTAGTGAAAATTACAACGAAAAAAAAAGTAACTTGTTATCTTTAACCGTTTGGCGCACAGCGCGATTTGAATACAATTATATATGAAATTTCGTTTCTGCGCTATCATATATCGCATTATTTATATATGATAATGAAAATTTTTTTCATTTCTGATGGTTGCATACTAAACTTCAGCCAATTACAAATAAAAAAGGAGCCAAAAATGAACTCTTAATCTTGAAAACTAAGCGCTCTGTGATTTTTTGAAAAAAATATTTTTTCCGCTTCCGCGCTCACTCTGAAACACCTCCAGCACATGGGAGACATTTTTTTTTTTTTACCGCTTCGGCGTTTAAGGGTTAAAAGACTTTTAATTATTTAGGTATGTAGGGCTTACTCAAATTCATGGGGTGACAAGCAACCTAAAATCACTAATATATACTTTTATTCTAAGTTTTAATTTATATATTGGCTCAAAACAGTTAACAGACTCATTTATTTAGATTATGAAAGGTCCTGATAATAGAAGGGTTAATCCTTTGCCTCATTACAATACATAAATTGGTTCTATTAGTAATCCCTAGAAAAATGAGGAACTGGTACATAAAAAAAAAAAAAAATTACAAAAGTACCAGTTTGTTTCCGAGGTATAGATCAACAAAACATTCAACTCAAAAGACCTTCCACATAAAAGGCAGTGGTTTGTATCCCTGTAGAAACAATTACAGGTAATCCTAATTTAACGAGATGCGTACACTGTACTTGTTTTACGACAACTCGAAGTTATGACTGCATCATGAAGAGAGAGAAAACAAACAAAATGAAAATAAAAATATTGCCGAATGGTGGCCAAGAGAAAGGCTATTCAGTGCCGTTAAATCTAGCCTAGCCTAGGTTTTGAAAACCTTGAAAACTATGGCTAAAACAATAAATAAGGCTTTAATATACTTTGTAAAGAAAAGCTATACAGTTGAACCTCTTAAAACCGGTAATCTATGGTCTGGGAACTCCCGTGGTTCAGCTTGATTCAGCCGCCATTTGTTTGTTATGCGGCCAACAGGGTGGCGCCACGTATTGTTTACAACTTCAAGACAAGAAAAATTATGCCGCATCTCCTTCTTTATGAAAATAATTATTAGTAATGAAAAGAAAATGTGTGAATTCTTAATAATGAAAATAAAATGTGTGAAGTCAAATATGTTTTTTATATCAACTTGAAAATAAATATATTTATTAAAATATTCCACTTGAGAAGTCTTACCAAGTTAAACCTTTTATTCAAAACAATGAGACATCTGGCATGCACGAATTCCTTACTCTTATCATGCTTAAGACATATGTGATATAGTTTGATCATTCCTTTTATACAAATGTGTATTTACATATGTATTCGATATGTCACCCATGAGATCAGATGATACTAGAGATAAGAAGCAAGAAAATGTTTAACCCATTAACAAATAGTTTAGTGTTCACTTTCCTCATTAGATGGCGGTGTGCTTTGTTTACATTTTGATGGCAACATTCATTCATTATTTTTTACATCTCACTACCCTCTACATTCAAAATAAATGACGAAGAAACTAATAACGATAATTAAGGAATACTGCATTTCGGATATGAAAGGCACCAATAATAATGTGCAGATTCTGAGAAAAGTTTAGTACTCTATTGCCTTACTATTAGGATAACTAGGGAATGTAGGCTAAATATGTTGAATAAAGTACACTATTTTATAGATAATTATACACCATGAAGTTATAAAATGATGAAGTTAAAGTATACGAGTAATAAAATAAGAAGTGTTGGCAGAACTTAGCCAAGTAGTAGGCTATGTTGGGAACTAGTTCTGTGTATAATATATGACTGAAATTAATGCTATTAGTCAAAATAAAGAGAATAACACAATTAATGACGTGGTCGCTGGATTGGAACCCCATCATTAAACGAGGAGTACCTGTAGATATATCTACGTAAATTACAAATTCTGTTTGTGTTCTAAAATTATCATCAGCTACAAATTTAACTTTAAATGACAATAAATTACATGACTGTTAAATGAAACTATTTAAGTCTTACTGCACAAACTGTCAAGTGACTTGCAAAATGCTTAGAAAAAAAGGACAAAAATATGTACAGAACCTTACCTATTATTAGTGTCAGATTTCTTTTGGTCAGGTTCACCTTCTGCTTCTTTGAAGTTTTCTAGTCTCCCTTTATAGTAAAGTATGGAATAAACAAAAAACCTTGTATTATAAATAATAGCATATATTTTCAAGTTACTTCCTAAACATACATTAATTAAAAATAATAGCATTACTTTAATTAAAAACAATATCTATTATTTTCTTCACATATATTCAACAAAATTCATAGTCATTCTTCCCCAAAAGTGACCTTCAATCAATGTAACAGAGAACATGAATACTGATTTCTTTACCAGGTCGAGAAGATTCCTTCAAGAATAAGGGAATTTTTAATGACTAATGTATTTAAGAAATTTCTCATGGATATTAAGGGTTTTTCTAGCCAACAGCTGTAAAATACAACTGGTTTTACACATGTAATTCCACACAAAATTAAAACAACAAAGTTCTTGTCATATAAAAATTACTAAGACAAGATAGACATAGAATTGGTATCCTTTTTCCCTTGAGAGGGATACTTACAACCCACAAAGTTGGAGCATGGAAGTTACCCAATTACACTGATTCCTCTGAATCAAGAGGTATCCCATTATCCCTAAATAAGTAACTTTTGACAACCATTCACACACATGCTATGATACTACTAGATTAAAATCTGGGGGCTCATCATTACTCGATTACTATACAGAAGTCAGGACAAATGGTAGTAACGGATACGTTCCCTAGAGCTGCTTAAAAGGTAATTCTAACTAGAGTACAAAACGGTTTACCTTGACAAACTGTACTTACGTTTCTTCTCCCAAATATTCTTTTTCTGCAAATGAAACAAGAGCATTTAAGAATAACTTACATTTTGTAAATAAAATTAAAGAAAACAATTCCACAAAAATCACAATTTTTTGAAGTATTAAAAGTAATTTGTATTTTTCCTAAAGATACAAACCTGAGGCCCTTTACATCAGGAATTACTTGCTGCAAAGCTGGCAAAGGCCATTAAACTCTTGAAAAAGGTGGTTAAGGCAGTAGCTACCATCCAGTAGACGGGAATACCCGCCTCCCAAGATGTAAACATTCCAATTTGCCTTTCAGATTGAGAGGTGGCATAAGTCAGGCATAAATGTAATGTAAAGGACCCCAGGTTTGTATAGTTAGGAAAAATACAATTTACTTTAAAAAAATGATATTGTTATTGTACAATAAAGTTTCATACATACTTACCTGGCAGATATATACTTAGCTATAGACTGTCGTCCCCGACAGAAATTCAAATTTCGTGGCACACACTACAGGTAGGACAGGTGATCTACCGGCCTGCTGCTGGGTGGCAGGAATAGGAACCATTACCGTTCTTGAACCAGATTTTCTCTTCCACCTGTCTCCTGAGGGGAGGCTGGGTGGGCCATTCAATCGTATATATCTGCCAGGTAAGTATGTATGAAACTTTATTGTACAATAACAATATCATTTTCATACATTCAACTTCCCTGTCAGATATATACTTAGCTGATTGGCACCTTTGGCAGAGGGTAAGAGACAGCTAGTTACTGATTAGACAGGTAAACAACATATCTTGTAGGTAATAAAAGTTAATTAACAATACCCTGGTTCCTACCTGTTTAGGCGGAAGATTTCATAGCTGCTGCTTAGAAGTCTGCTTCGCCTCAAAAGCTTCAGCGAGGGTGTGACCTATGGCTGAGAACTCTTGAAAGGACTGTCAATGGGGTCTTATCCACTTACTCGACAGAACCTGATGGCAATTGTCACTGGGATCCTATCCACTTACATGACAATATACCTATGCCTATTGGCATACAAAGGAGTACAACACTGATCCAGATCACCCGATCCTAACCGTGGATTAGTATTTACGATTGAAAGGGGTTATCCCCAAACACCTTTCAAATAACCTAAAAACTCAACACCAAATTATTTTAAAATCACACTATACAAAATATAAGGATAAAAAACAAATTTAAGGATCAGTCTTATCTCCTTTACCCAGCACTGTATCCGCTGATACATACGGTCCCAAAGAGAAGCATTTCTCGTATGTTACTCTTACATCTCTTAAGTAATGTGAGGCAAACACCGAGTTGCACCTCCAATACGTGGCTGCTAAGATGTTCTTTATCGACATGTTCTTACTGAACGATAACGATGTAGCAACTGCACGTACCTCGTGTGCTTTAACCCTTAATGTCTTAAATGAATCACTATCACAACTCATGTGAGCTTCAGTTATTACATTTTTAACAAAAAAGGCTAATGCATTTTTTGACATTGGCCTTCTCGGGCCTTTAACAGCACACCAGAGGCTTTGATTGCAACCTTGCAACTGTTTCTTCTTTTGCAAGTAAAACTTCAATGCTCTAACAGGGCATAATACTCTTTCAATTTCATTTCCCACTAATTGAGAAAGCCCTTTTACTTCAAACGTTCTAGGCCAAGGTCTTGAGGGATTTTCGTTTTTCGCTAAAAACAAAGGCCTGAAAGACAATACTGCTGAGTCTCCCTTAAAACCCACTCTCGAGTCTAGAGCTTGCAACTCACTTACCCTTTTTGCAGTACCGAGAGCTATCAGGAAAATACATTTTCTTGTTACGTCTCTGAAAGACGCTTTATCAGGAGGCTCGAATCTCTCTGACATAAGATATCTGAGGACCACATCTAGGTTCCAACTAGGGGTGAGTGAAGTTCTTGATTTTGTCGTCTCAAATGATCTAATTAAATCATGAAGATCTTTGTCATTCTCTATGTTCAGGCCCCTATTCCTGAACACAGCAGATAACATGCTCTTATACCCTTTAATGGTTGACACTGCTAACTGAGATTCTTCCCGTAAATATAAAAGAAAATCAGCAATTTTGGTCACAGAGGTATCGGAGGAGGACAGCTTCTTCGCCTTGCACCATCTACGGAAAACTTCCCACTTCGACTGGTATATCCGCATGGTTGAGGACCTTCTTGCTTTCGCAATTGCTTTTGCAGCTTTGCGAGAAAAGCCTCTCGCTCTGACCAGTCTTTCGATAGTCGAAAGGCAGTCAGGGCGAGAGCGTGGATGTTTTGTGGTACCTCTCGAAGTGGGGTTGTTTGAGCAGATCTGTCCTTTCGGGAAGAGATCTGGGGAAGTCCACCATCCATTCCTGTACCTCTGTGAACCATTCTCTTGCAGGCCAATAGGGAGCGATCAACATCATCCTCAGTCCTTCCGAGGACACGAACTTCCTTATTACTTCCCCCAGAATCTTGAATGGGGGAAAAACATACGCATCTATGCCCGTCCAGTTCATGAGCATGGCATCGACTGACAGGGCTCTGGGATCGTCCCCCAACGAGCAAAAGTTCTCCATCCTTCTGGAGAGGAACGTTGCAAATAGGTCTACTTGAGACTTCCCCCAGAGACCATAGTTGCTGGCAGACTTGTGAATGAAGGGTCCATTCTGTTGGAAGGACCTGGTTCTTTCTGCTCAATCTGTCCGCCCTTATATTTCTCCCTCCTTGAACGAACCTCGTCAGGAGCACTATCTTTCGTTCCTCCGCCCAGAGCAACACATCCCTTGCCAGCTCGTAAAGGGAGAAAGTGTGTGTCCCCCCCCGGTTTCTGATATATGCCAGAGCCGTGGTGTTGTCCGAGTTGACCTGGACCACCACGCCTCTGACTTTGTGCTCGAAATGTCTCAGTGCCAAATGTACGGCTATGAGCTCTTTTGCGTTTATATGCCAGGTCTTCTGTTCTTCTTCTTCTGTCCAGATGCCTGACACCACCTTCGTCCCTAGTGTTGCTCCCCATCCCCTCTCCGAGGCGTCGGAGAACAACACTAGGTGAGGGTTCTGCAGAGACAAGGACACTCCCTCGTTCTTTCTTAGAGGTTCTAACCACCATCGCAAGTGGTATTTGATGCTTTCCTCTATGGGAAAGGTATCCGTCAGCTCTCCTGTCTTCCTGTTCCAACTTCTCCTTAGATGGAACTGCAAGGGTCTCATGTGCAGCCTCCCCAGAGAAACGAACTGCTCTAGCGACGAAAGGGTGCCCAGAAGACTGAGCCATTCCCTCGCTGAGCTTCGTTCTTTCTCCAGGAAGGCCGAGATCTTTTCCACCCCTTTCGCAATCCTTTCTTGGGATGGATATGCTCGAAAACCCCGAGAATCCATCCGAATCCCCAGATAGACGATGTTCTGGCTGGGGATCGTCTGAGACTTCCCGAGGTTCACGAGCAATCCGAGAGATCTGACTAATTCCAAAGTTATCTCCAAGTCCTCCAAACACTTGTTTTAACTGTGCTCTTATGAGCCAGTCGTCCAAGTAAAGCGATATTCTCACCCCCTTCAGATGTAGCCATCTTGCTACGTTCCTCATCAACGCCGTAAACACCTGAGGAGCTGCAGAGAGGCCGAAGCACAAAGCCCTGAATTGATAAATCCTTCCCTGCACCAGGAATCGAAGATATTTCCTCAACGAATGATGCAAGGGGACATGAAAGTAAGCATCCTGAAGGTCGAGGGAGACCATCCAATCTCCTGGATGGAGAGCAGTGAGGACCGAATTGGAGGTCTCCATGGAGAACTTTGTCTTCTCCACGAAGCGGTTCAATGCACTCACGTCCAGGACCGGCCTCCACCCTCCCCCGAGGCTTTTGGCACCAAAAAGAGGCGATTGTAAAAGCCCCGAGAGTGCGGATCCTGTACTCTCTCGATGGCCTCCTTCTCCAACATCTGCTGTACTAACCCGAGAAGGGCATCTCTTTTTACAGGGTCTTTGTACCTCGCTGACAGCTCCCTCGGTGTCGTCGTCAATGGAGGTCTGTTCCTGAAGGGGATGAGGTATCCTTTCTTGAGAACTTGTAGGGACCAAGCATCCACTTTTCTTGAAGCCCATGCTTCTGAAAATTTCAGAAGTCTAGCCCCTACTGGTGCTTGGAGGACTGGAACCTCATTTTGGATTCTTTCTCGGGACTCTGATAGAAGATCTTCCTCTTTTTTCCCCTCCTCTCTTCCTTGGGGCTTGGCTTGAAGTGCTGCCTCGAAAGGGCTGTTGGGCAGTTCTTGGCTCCCTCTTCGTGACAGGAACAGCTGGTCTAGGTTTCTTTGCAGATTGCACCAGCAAATCTTGTGTTGCCTTCTCAGTAAGAGTGTGGGAAATATCCCTCACTAACTGAGAAGGAAACAACTGCTTAGACAGAGGGGCGTATAAAAGAGAAGCCCTCTGTACTGGAGAGACTGCCTTAGTTAAAAAAAGAACTATAGACAGACCTCTTCTTCAGTACTCCTGCCCCGAAAAGGGATGCCACTTCAGCCGATCCATCCTGCACCGCCTTGTCCATACAGGCAAGCACACCATGCAAGACTTCTGGTTCTAAAAACTGAGGGTCTTGCGTCTTCTTGGCCAAAGCCCCAAGGGACCAGTCTAGGAAGTTAAAAACTTCCAAGACATGGAATATTCCCTTGAGGAGATAGTCCGTTTCAGATATTGTCCAGCTCGTTTTGGCCGATGGAAGAGCGTGTCTCCTTGCCGAGTCCACCAAGGTCGAGAAGTCCGCTTCAGCAGAGGAGGGAAGAGCAAGTCCCATTGATTCTCCCGTGTTGTACCAAATCCCTCTCCTTCCCGATAGCCTGGAAGAGGGACAGGTAAACACAGTCTTTCCCGCCTTCTCCTTGGTTTTAAGCCAATTTCCGAAAGACTGCAAAGCCCTCTTCATTGAGATGGTCGGTTGCATCTTCAAAAAAGAGGAAGACTTTGCAGTCTTCGTACTCGAAAATAAAGACCGAGGAGAAGGAGGTGCAGCAGGACTCAGAGACTCTCCAAATTCTTTTAATAAGAGGGCTGTCAAGGTCTTATAGTCTGAAAGACCTGCCCCCTTATTTTCTTCAGAGTCCGAGACATCTTCTAAATCGTGATGAGTTATATTTGGAGATGAGTGCGCAACTGGAGGAGGACTCCTCTCTCGGGAAGGTGAAGGGCTTGTAGTAACGCCGACTGCAACCTGACAAGGGCTACGGCCGTCTGTGCGACGTCTTGAGTCCCTGCCAGGCGAAGGGCGATGTTGCCCTTTGTCTTTGATTACACTAAGACCCTCCTGACAAGGACGACGGCCGCCTGTGCGACAACTCTCGTCCTTATCAGGAGAAGTCCTTGAATGTCTCTCCATTTTCTCAGAATCACGCCCCTCCTGACAGGGGCTACGGCCGCCTGTGCGACGTCTAGAGACCCTGTCAGGCGAAAACTGATCCTGAGAAAAATCCCAAAGAGGAGCCTCCAAGTCCGCCTCAAACTCCGATAATGCTTCTGATTCATAGCGCCTGAAGCCTGGTCCGTGTAGTTTGGATAAGTCCTTGCGCCTACTTGTCACTTGATGGATATTAGGCGCTTCAGGAGCGAGGCGCCTGAAATGAGATTCAGGCGCCCGACGCTTGGGAGTAGGCTCAGACTCTTTACGTCTAGAATCAGGCTCGCGCCTGGCTTCAGCCGCTTCAGGCGCTTCAAGCTTTGATTCAGGCGCCCCAGGCGCTTTTCGCCTCATTTCAGGTGCCCTAAGCGCTTTTTGTCTCGCTTCAGGCGCCTCAGGCGCTTTGCGTTTGATTTCAGGAGTCTCAGGCGCTTTGCGTCTGATTTCAGAAGTTTCAGAAGCTTTGCGCCTCGATCCAGGCGCCTCAGGCGCTTTTCTTCTAGTCAAGTTTCAGGCTCTTCTAGCCATCCCTGAAAATCCTCTTGCCTTGTAGGCACTTTGCGCCTGACAGGAGCCTGGAGTCTGGCAGATGCCAGGCTCCTGGCAGGCGCCTCGTCCGAGCTCTCAGAGAGTTCCATAGGACGGGATCTTTTAATTGGAAGGAATTCATCCTTTCTTCTAGGAGGGTCCTTCTTAAGAACTCCTACTAATGAAGATATTTGCCTTTGCATTTGCTCCAAAATCTTCGTAGCTGCGTCCTCTTTTTCTAATTCCGATGAAGGAGAAGGAACTTCCGAAAATACCTCCTTTCTCTTCTTTTCCGGAGGATATTCTTCCGGAAATTTTTCCGGGCTAGAGTCAAATACTGGAGACTTCCAAGATCTCTTCGAAGGTCTCGATAATCTGTCAGAACTCCATCCTTTCTTTGAAGACGAATCAGAAGAAGAAAAGCACTGTTTCAGGACATCTTTCCAACGACTATCCTTGGCAGTCTGGGACGCAACTACAGAATCTGCCGAGGGGACGCCTGACCGGTGGGGATTCTCTGAAACCTCCCTGCGGCTTTCGACATTTCTTCTCCTCTGGGCTTGGGAGCTTGAAAGAGGTCTAGACCTGGGAGCGAGACAGAGCCGATCAGACGCACCCTCCACTTCACTGGGAACACTTTCACTATGCTTACCTTTTAATTCTTTTAGTTTACGCTCCATTTCCAAAAGCGAAGCTTTCAGACTTGCAATTTCCGATGTTGAACTTGCAGAATCGGATAATTGAGAAGGTAAAGCTGTATGGGAGGAAACAATTGGATTAGAGATAGGCAATCGCCCGCTAACTGGCTCGTTAGAGACCGACCTACTCACACTCTTGGAAGAGGCTTTTCTAGCCCTATCCCTTTCCAACTTTCTCAAATAGGATTCAAGCATCTTCCATTCCTCCTCATTTGAATCCTTGCATACATTCCCTCTTCAATTCTTACAAGTGGTGTGAGGATCTACCGAAGCTTTCGGTAGTCTCACATAACAACTCTCATTCACACACACTCTGAACGAAATCAAAACGTCAGACATTATGAGAAAAATCCAAATCCGAAATAAAAACAGTCCACAATAGCGTATGCCAAACCAGAGATCCAATACGTCACCAAATAGCAGTCCAAAAGATCAACGGCGTAATGAAATTCGAAAGTCAAAGTCAGGAGGAACTAGCAAACGATGTTACCAGCCCCAGCGACAGAGAAAATCTGGTTCAAGAACGATAATGGTTCCTATTCCTGCCACCCAGCGGCAGGCCGGTAGATCACCTGACCTACCTGTAGTGTGTGCCGCGAAATTTGAATTTCTGTCGGGGACGACGGAGTCTATAGCTAAGTATATATCTGACAGGGAAGTTGAATGTATGAAATTGTGATTTGCTTCTACATGATATACAAACCATCGGTCCTTTACATTAGGAAGACACTGGTTGGAGGGTGGAATCTGAGTCTCAGAAATGACTGGAGTTCTTCACAACTGGGATACTCCTGGTCGACAGAGCGAGGAGTACCATGCCTCTGACATTTTGATCGGAGTATAAGAAGTGCAAAATCAATTGTCAGAAGTCTGGACCTTTTCAAATGAATGAAGAATTGTAATTCATACAAAAATAGGTTAGGAAGAATCTTAAGGGGGCCAGCTGGCTAATCCCATTTTTTAAGGACAGGACTTTGATATTCATACCACTTAATAAGGTGACTTGGGACATCTCCAAACCGCATATGATTTTTGCCTCTGACCTTCGGTTTTGTGACGCCAGAGCGATTCATCCCGAAAATAACCATTTTTCAAATTCTATCTCCTCCCTTGATATTTAATATTAAGACCTATGATTACTACCATATATAGACCTGATGTAGACCTCCAATTGAACGAGGAGTTTTTTTCTAAAAGTAATTTTTTTGCTAGATATGAATTTTTTAATATGGTAAAAAAATAAACCCTATAAATTTGGAGAAAAAAATTTATAAAAAAAAGACTAAACAAAAATTGGAAAAAAGGGCTTCATTTGATTGTTCTATAATGTCTTATATACCAAATTCCAATGTTATAGCTTTAAAACTAAGTGAGAAGATAGATTTTGAAGGTCAATAAGTATAGTTTTGAGATTCGGGCGTTCAAAGTTTTCCTTCGTATTTCTATAAAGACAATGTTAATAAATAATGATTATTATGAATGTATATTTTTTTTTGAGTATTAATAAACCAAAACTATTTTATTTATCATAATTTAATCATAAATGATGATCCCTTTTCTCATATATCGTAGCCTGGGGGACTGCTTGAGGCAAGATGGGACACTCCTTCCTATGCAACTCTCTCTCTCCCCTTCACTAACTCGGCTTATTACAGCGAATTTTCTTCTTCTGTATGTTAGCGAGATGTTTTCCTTGTATTTTCCTCTTTGGCATAATGAAATTCTTGCCGAAACAAAGATAAACAAACGTAAATGCAAGAGAATGTCAGAGGTGAAACTCGAAGGTGTACTCTCTTTTTACAAAGACAATTTAATAAATCATGATTATTATGAATTTCATATTCCATTTTGCACATTAAAAAACCAAAACTATGTTATTTATCATAAATGAAGATCTCTTTGCTCAAAGATTGTAGCCTTGGGCACAGTGTGACGTGTGCTGTCAGGCAAGACGGAGGCGTTACTACGCAACCCTCCCCTCTCTCTTCACTAACTATGCGTATATTATGATAGTATTCAGAAATAATACTTGAGCGATTTTTCTTCGTCTGTATGTTAGCGAGATGTTTTCCTTGTCTTTTCCTCATTGGCATGATGAAATTCTTGCCGAAACATACATAAACATACGTAAATGCAAGTGAATGTCAGAGGTGAAATCGAACGTGTAGACTAGTTGAAGTTTGTGCTCGTACTGGATCATGGTTGGACTTGGTAGCTGAATGAAGTCTCCCTTCTCGACTCGGGGAATGTCTACACTCTACAGATGCCATTTCTCCCAATTTCTTTGACAATAATTATCAAAATTTACGATAATAGAAGAAATATTGCATTTTCTTGTACGGATCAATGTTTTAGGCTTATTGAGTTACATTAACTAATTACCCTGTAACTACGAAAGTAAGAGGAATTTTGACGAAATATTTCATATACGTATTCTCAATTGCCATATGAAGCTCCATGAATTTTTTCATGACTGCATTTTTCGCCTTATACTCCCATATATAAGGGTTCCGGCCGGCCCTTAAGAGTTGGAGGAAGAAAGGCAAAGAACCAGGAAAGGGTTTGTCTTATTGCCACGGTCTCCTTCCACCCACTGCTAGAGAAAAGTGGGATTGCTTCTATGAATCTTGGAAAGAAAAACAGCTTACCGCACCAGATGCCAGTTCCAGTAAGTGCTTGAGTCCCATTCCTGGCCTGAAGGAAGATAAACAGGAGGAGGAGGAGAGGCCAGTCATTCCAGTAATCCTTCTCACATTCAGAATCATGCACCTTAGGTGAGATGCTACCTGTCCTCTTATAGAAGCCGGGGAAGAAACATGTTAAGCAGCCACCATGGTCCGAGGAAAAGGAGTTCCAAGGACTTGTGGGCAAAGACCCAAAGGAGGAAAAGACAAACATGGTCAGACGAGACCACATCTCTGCTTTCAGACGACTGACAAATTCTTCCAGAATGCGAGGGATGAACCAAGCCATTGACTTCATGACCTCTTGGGCAGCGTGTACAGATGTCATCATCACCATCAGCAGAGTACATCCTTCCGATTGTCTAATGAAGCCAGAAGAAAGATGCATTCTTGGACACTTCCTTCTTGGTCGAAGGTACTAACAAAAAGTCATTGACACTCATTACAGATGACAAGTCTTCTTCAGAAAGTCATGCAGCATCCTAACAGGGCAAAGTAGCAACTGATCTGGATCGCTGACTACAGAGTCAAAGAGGGAAGGGATCATGAAGGACTTGAACCTGGCAGCAGGTACTGATGGGTTCGGAGTTTGTTACAACATCCAAGACAGAGTCAAGCTGCTGACTCCCACCTCTTTGAAGGCCAATATCAAAGAGGGTCCATGAAGATTGTCTATCCTATTGACCAAGACTGGAGCAAGACAAGAGATGGTCTTAAGAGTCAGATCTCTGTCTGACGATTTGCAAGGGTGCACGCAGAGTACAGGACACCAACCCTAAACGAGGGTAACATGCCACCCAGGGGCCTGAGGAACCTGGGATGGCAAGGCAGACTGAAGCTTCTCAGTAGCTAAATCTTGACTGCAGAGAAAAAGGCTACCTCATTGAGCTTAGTACTTGTCATTTGTTTATAATGTTTGTTTATATTGTGAGGGAGGATCGGGGCAAAGCATCACGATGTAGGCACTTGGTAGGTTGGATCTCCAAGATAAATAGAGTCAGTTTTTTATGTCTGCTTTTGATTTATCCTGCCACATTGGTCTACACGATCAACAATGTGGACCTCACACGATCAACAATGTGGACCTAAGTCTCTTACAACTGAACCAGAGAGAAGCAAGGAAGATGAGGAAGTCTGCGACCTGCTGAAGAGTGGCTCTGACCAGAGAACTAGTCCTGTAACCGTCAACAACCAGCAAAGATGGCTCCAATCCCTGGAGTACTGCTGCAGAGGACTGATAGAAATATCCAGCTATCTCTGTTGCTACTTGGTGAGAAAGCCTATGCTTGCAAAGGAAACTGGATAGTCTTTAGTGCACTGCTGAGGAACCACTCCATGTATCGCTGAGACAGAAGGCTGAGTCAGGGAGGAACTCTTCTTGGTGCCTCGGAAGCAGAGCTAGCAGGTCAGGCAAAAGGAAGTCTTCCAGCATTCACCTTTAAATTCAGCGTGAACAACGCTTTGCTAAGCACCTTGCACATTAGACAAATACAGAGGGTAGACAAAGACATTGAGGCTGTCCCACAATGTCAGCATGCATCACTGTAGCACCCCATAGGTCTGGTACGATGCAGCAGAAGACCTGCAGATTTCGGTTGTGCTGGGTGGCGAACAGAAAGATGATAAGGAGCCCCCAAGTCGAGCAACCTCTCCATGAAGTACTGAGTGAAGGAAGCACTCTGTCCCTATCACTTGATGCCAGAGGCTGAGCTTGCCTGCTAATACATGCCATTGCCTGGAATGTCTCTGGTTGACAGCTCTACTGAGTGCACCACAGTTCACTCAAGCACCTGCAATGACAACCGAAGCAACAAGAGGGAGACAAGACCCTCCTGTTTGTTGACATATATCACTACTGTAGTGTTGTTGCACAAAACAACCACTGAGTATCTCAAAAAAACCGATCCTGAAACTCTCAGAGGGCCAGGATGTTGATGAGAAGGTATTTATTGTCTGAGTCACACACCTCAAAGACAACGGTCTTACAGGTGTGCACCTATTCCTCAGTCGGTGCATCTGAGAAGAGAAGCAGGCATATTCTGATGTTCCTGTTGATCAAGTACCAGCCTAAATCATCCCTCATTCTTCAAGAGAGGGAGGGATTAAGGGCTGGAAGCAGACCTCCTACATTCTCTAACGAAGAGAACAATGGCAAAGCTGGCCCTGAGGGGAAAGCCTCTGCAGTGGCAACAGGAGACCAAAGATGACTAGCTCTAGCCAAGCTGGCTTCTTCTGAAGTCGGGAATATGGGAGGGGAGAGGAAACAGAACAGAAGTTTAATAAAAGGATGCAAAGACTAAGAGTGAAGCAGATACTTCTGAAAGTTACCCACTACCAGGTCCCAGCTGTCACTGTCATATAATCCAATGACTTGACAAGCATCCCATCATCAAAACAAGCAGGAAGAGAATGCCGTTCCGAGTGTTCTCCCTTCCCCTCCTCCTTTCTGCCCTCTTTTCGATTGGGAAGAGGGTTGAAAGACAGATGAATATGCATGCTTTCTAAGAGAAAGAAGAATGCTGGGTGTTTCTGAGAGTGCACTTTAAAGCCTGAGACTTCTTGAGAGCCAAGGAAGGCTGTAGTAGTTACAAAGACCCAAAGGTCTTGACCATTTCCCGGACGACAAGGCAGTTGTCTGCCATTTTCCTTGATTACCACGGTACCTACCTACTGTCTGTGAAAGAGGTCCGTTCCCAAGGGAATGTGTCAATTCGGGACTTACTAGACTGGAGATCCAAATCAGGACATTGTCCCTCTTCTTAGCACCAGAACTGCTCACAAGTTGCTGTCTGGTGCTGGGTAGGACCCAGCTCCAAGACTGGAACAGGCAGAGTCCTCTTCAGGAATGATTGCATCCAAGGAGGCAAAGCCTTGAAAAAGTGAAGGATCACAGATCTCATTAAGAGACTGCCTGGAAGGACACCATAGCAGTGAGCACCCTAAGCGGCAAGGAGAAGCAGAGAGAGACCCGAGTCTGGATGAACCAGAGCCAGGACAACCTGCTAGTCGGCACAAGACCCCCCAAGGCAAGAAAAACCACTTCTGACAAGGCAGAGGAGGGGAAAGGAGCTTGATTGAGTGGCTCCACCAAAATGAATTCCTTGTACACAGAAAAGGTATTCATCTGGTCAAGAATGCTCTCAACAAGCAAGGACTGCAGCAGCCCCATCAAAACCCTGGGTCCCTCCTGGAACTGCAAGGACTTCAAGCAGTGAAGAGTTATTCACAGGGGATACCGTGGTCCTCTCCCAGAGATCACTGTGCTGACGAATCAGCACAAAGATCTCTGTGAAATGAAAATTGAGGGTGTCTGCCTCTCCTTGGAGGGAGAACCTCGACAGATCCCAGGAAACCATCCTTGAACTCAGGTGCATGCTGACAAGATCTGAGGACTGGATCCTTGTAGTTGAAATCTAAAAAGAGACAAAATCGTCAGAGTTCCCTCCTGTCCGACTCACACCTCCCAAAGCATCCGAAAAGGTTAAGAGAACAGGTAAGGAGAAAGAGAAACCCTACCTGTCCTGCTATAATAACCAGCTGGAAAGGCAGATCGTGGGCAGTCATCAATCTGAGGTGATGATGGCACCACGGGGAAGACGAGTGCTTGCCACAGAAAAATGCTGACCTGAGGAGAGCAGAAAGTTCACTAGAACCAAGTTGAGCATTTGATTTCACAGATCCAAGCAGAGCAAGCCGAGTTGAGCGAACCAATCACATGAACGCAATTGAGGGCTGGGCGGGGCGAACAAGCAGAGTTGAGCAGGTCGCGCAAACATGATCAGGGCTGGGCGGGGCAGTTCTTGGCTGCCAAGAACCAGTTCTGTCCTCCCGACATCCCGACATGTTCTAATCTACTTTGAGGCCGAAGCCCCCTCGAGGGGAAGGCCAAGGGGAATTCCTTGTTTGCTACTTCAATTGCTCAGAACCTAGGGTCCACGACATGAGGATGGGACCTGACTGAGCATTCATGAGAGCTAACAGATAGTGTCTCGGCACATTCTCTAATCCTGTACCTAAAGCAGACAGGAGAGTGAACTCCCTAGCAATGGTTTAGGGAGTGCCTGAGATTCCATGAAATCCCGGGCACTCGACAAGTCACAATTTGAAGAATCCATGCGCTTGGTGAGACTCCCAAATCTTGTAAGAACAATCATTGGGCGTGGTCTCCTCTCGGCTCCTGAAGAAACTGAGGAGGGACAGGCACAGAACCAGTCTTAGATGCAGACTTCTATGAACTGGAATCGAGAGCGCAGCCTCGAAAGGTCGTGCACTCAAAGGCCCTGAGAGTTAGACCTCAGAGGAGAATGCAAATCAGTTCCCGACCCAAGGGCCAGGAAGAGCCAACGAGAGAACCCACAGCCTCTCCAGAGATATACAGTTCCTTCGAAGTCCTGCAGGACCTCTGAAGGGAACTTCCTTCCTGCCTCTCCAGACATCTGAACATTTGGGACTGAGACACCAGGCTGGGAACCTAACTGAGCACTGGTGGTAGTGCTGGTAGGAAGAACGTAGACACCTGCATGACTCATCTCTGTGCCTGAACCAAGAAGATGAGAAGTCTCTGGCACCGATTCAGGATGCTCGAGACTGTAGAATCTTGAGCACTCAGAGTGACTCACGAATGAACACCTGATACAGCACCAGTCTAGAAGCGGAACCTCTAGAACCGATGATGGGAACACACACTGAAGTCTATGCAGCCGACAAGAGATCCCACAGGGAGCCACATCCTTAGAAGCCACATGGCAGGACTTCTTGTGGGGAAGACAGACCTCCTCTTTGTCAGCCGACCAAGACGGTGAGAGGTCTCTCCAGCAACAGACCAGCCTCAGAAGAAGAAGGGGAGTAGGCAGCACAAGATGTAGTCGAAGATAAAGTTGAAAATGACGACTACATCTCACTGGAATTCTTCCTCAATCTCCTCTCCATCTTCTACAGGATGGTGTCAGAAAGCACAGGAATTGCCAGCTAGCTAAGGCAGGAAGCACAACAAGAGCAGCCCAAGCAACAGGAACACCAGGAATAGCAATAAGAAGACCAGGGCAGCAGAGGCAGGAGGCACGACAGGAGTGGCCATGGCGGCAAGAGTTATAGGAACGTCAAAATCAGTGACAGAAGCAATCAGGGCAGCTGGAACAGGAGGCACAGCAGGAGCACACAGGACCACAAGTATGACAGGAGGCAGTGACACAGCATACAGGAGTGCCAGAGAATGAACAGCAGTTGGACCACCATGAAGAGGCACAGGGTTTAAAACCAGTGACGACGACTTGGGGACCTCTGCCACTGCTGTTAGGTAACTGTGGTCATCGTCAGAGTAACAATTGTATGAATGCCACAGGGAAACACTTCAAGGCCAGGATATTCAATATACAGTGAGATATCCAGCAATCTCTATTACAGTGCCCTATGCTAGGATGCTCACTGTCAACCTGAAGAAAAAAGCAAGGTTAATTAGTTGAAGGAGACTCCTCTCGCTCCAAGGGGGATTACCCTACGAAGCGAGAGGAGGCCTCTGAGAAGAGGTTGGCAGACTAGCCCCCCTCCCCAGGTCAATCTCTGCTTGATAAGCAAGCAAAGAGGATGAAGGAGAGACAGCCAGAAGAGGAAGCCTACCAGGAGAGAGAAATGACGCTGAAGGCGTGGTCACCAAGACCCACTGGCGGTCAATAACCTTCCAACACCCAGTAACCACCCTCCGACAAGTTTTCTCCCAGCAAACTTGACCACAGTGGAAGTGGTGAAGAGCAACACTCAGCATAAGACAGAATAGGTATATAGTGTACTAGTGGAGGAAGTGAGGTCCAAATGACAGTGGAGCAAACTTGTTTCGCCCTTGGCTGCTGACGACAAGAAATCACACGCTTGGGGAAGATGGACTTATGGAAGGCTATCAAAATCTTGGGTTTGTATATACTAAATAATATCAAACACAAGAAATGGACACAAAAACAACACAAGAAAGATTCCACCGGAAAAAAAAGGCTCATGGAAAATCAGGCAGAGCTCTGAAAACACATCCGCACAGCATGATGGCCAAAAGTAAAATGACATTTATATAATAAGATTTTATGTATACTTACCAAGTATTTACATAGCTAATTGTTTCTAAAACTATAGCTATGTAGGAACTACTTGGTAAGCTGCATACATAGAAATAACATTTTTATAAAAAAATAAGATTAAAGTAGTGCCTCAGGATACGAAATTACATAATCTGTTCCGAAGCAGCCTTCGTAACCTGATTTTTTCGTATCTTGAACTACGTCTTGAATGTAAATTGCCTAATTCGTTCCAAGCCCTACAAAAATACCACAGTAAATTTTATAATAAAGCTAAATTGACCAATAAACAATGACATATACCAAATTTGTAACTAAATTTGTATTTTTCATAACTAACAAACCTGAGGTCTTAACATTAAGATTTACTAGTGCCAAGCTGGAAACCGGTAGAATTAAAATTACACTTGTGAGATCCAGGGACTAATGGCATCTATACCAGGTCACGGGGCATGTATACCCAGAATGCCCACGGCTCCTGTGACCCACCAGTTATATTTCTAACCCAGTTTAGACTGCTAGAGGGGGTGGTTCGAGGTGGGCCTTTAACTGTTAAGACCTCAGGTTTGTTATTTATGAAAAATACAAATTAGTTACAAATTTGGTATTTGTTCATACACGAAACAAACCTTCGGTCTTAACATTAGGATAGACTTACTATTGGAGGGAGGTAAGTCTCTACAACTGACTGGGAGTTTGCCACCTTATCCATTTCCGAATATATAGGGAAATTCTAAGAGAATGGACAATGAACCTAGGACCAAAGATATAAGCGGATCTATTGGTTTTCTCCCACTGTGTGTAGATACCATTCTACTGTTTACTCTTGTCCCTTGCAACTGGATCCACCTTCACCCCTCTTTTCCCTATTATCCAGAGGGGTGTGTTGCTACTGAAAAGTATATCATCACCTAAGATAGCTTCACAGTATGGCTGACCACCTCACCTGCATCTAGTCTGTTCCAGCACATGACGGTACTCTCCTTCATATTGCCTGTAGTTAAAGGAGTAGGAAGAAAGTAGTAAAGAAAAAAGACCAGTCATCCCATTCATTCTACTTTCATACCTTCATCTTAGACTCGACGCAAACTGACCCGCCAGGGGCACTGGATGAACTATATTACTTGTTGGGCCGCCACCACTAGACCCAAGGAAAAGGTGTCCAAGGATCTAAAGGCAACATCTTTCAAATTAAATGAGGTGAAAGTTGTTTGGCGTTTCCACACACCAGCTTTCAGAATTCTATCCACAGACATGTTCTTCTTAAATGCCAGGGAAGCACTCACGCCCTGATGTCATGAGCTCCTAGCTCCCACCTGGCTATCTGACCCTCTGTCTTTTGCCGTATAAGCATCTCTGATCGTCTCCCTTAGCCAAAACGATATTGTATTCCTGGACACTTCCTTCTTGTTCCGTCCTGTACTTACGAACAACCTCCGGCACCCCGGCCTGAGGTGCCTTGTTCTCTTTAAGTACTCCCTTAGTGCCCTGACGGGGCACAGGAGCATCTCAGCTTTGTCATTGTCTACAAAATCTGCCAAGGAAGGTATGGTAAAGGAGTCGAATCTGCCGTCTACTATTGTTGGATTTTGGGTCTTGGCCACAAATTCTGGGACAAACTCTCGAGTGCTTTATGAGATATGAGAGGCCATGTAGCTCCCCCACCCTTTTGGTTGAAGCCAGGGCCAATAAGAAGACTGTCTTCAGGGTCAGGCTCCTATCCGCGGACTGCCTTAGTGGTTCGTAGGGGGGTTTTGTCAGACTACTCAGTACCTTGGTCAGATCCCAATCTGGGGCTTTTAGCTCCTTTGGTGGGCATGACTGTTCAAAGCTCCTCATCAGCATGGCCAACTCCCATGAAGACGATATGTCCACTCCTTTCATTCGTAAGACTGAGGCTAGAGCCGCCCTGTAACCCTTCACTGCAGATACAGACATATGTTTTTCTGTTCTGAGATATATCAGAAAGTCTGCTAACTGCTGAATAGTGGTACCGAGTGGAGACAAGTTCCCTCTACGACACCAATCACAGTATGCTGACCACTTTCCTTGGTATACTGTCGCATGATGATTTTCTGATATTACCTGCCATCTGAGTTGCTGCTTTCTCTGCGAAAACCCTCGCGCTCGGAGGAGATACTTGACAGCCTCCACCCGTGAAGCGATAGGGACTTCACCGACTGGTGGTACCTCTCCACGTGCGGCTGACACAGAAGGTTGCTCCATGGAGGTAACTCTCTTGGCACATCTACTAGGAGTTCCAGTAGGTCTGGAAACCACTCTGCTTTCGGCCATAACGGGGCTACCAGGGTCATCTTGAGGTTCTGAGACTGCATTACCCTGTTCAGAACCTGACGGATTAGACAAAATGGAGGAAATGCGTACATGTCTAGATTGTCCCAGGGGTGTTGTAGCGCATCTTCTGCTACTGCCTCTGCGTCTGGGACTACTGAACAATACACTTCCAACTATTTGTTGTACCTGGTTGCGAATAGGTCTATGGTCGGTCCTTCCCACAACATGAGCATCCTGTCCACTACCTGTTGGTGCAGGGACCACTCCGTTCCCAGAATCTGATCCCTGCGGCTCAACTTGTCGGCCACTATGTTTCTTTTTCCCGGAATATACCTGGCCTTGATGTCTACCAGGTTCTCTATAGCCCACTGGTGAAGTTGAACTGTCATCACATGTAACTGCCGAGAAACTAGGCCTCCTTGCTTGTTTATATAAGCTACTACTGTGGTGTTGTCTGACATCAATACCACTGAGTGTCCCTTTACTCTCTCCCTGAATTCCTGTAGAGCCAGAAAAGCTGCTTTCAACTCCAGCACGTTTATATGGAGTTCTCTGTCCTTGCAACTCCATTTTGCTGACACCATCAACTCCTCCATATGGGCTCCCCAGCCTTCTAGTGACGCATCCGAGAACAGCAAGAGGTCTGGGGAGGATTGTTGAAGGGGGACACCCACTGTCAGATTGTCGTCGTTCACCCACCACAGCAAGTCTTTCCTCACTTCTGCCGACAAGGGAATTTGCTCGTACGGGTGATCTACTGTTGGTGACCAGAACTCCTTCATCCTCCATTGTAGGGACCGAAGGTGTAGCCTTCCTTGTGGTACTAGCTTCTCCAGGGAGGTTAGGATTCCCAGCACCACCTGCCACTGTCTTGCTGGCTGTGTCTGTTTTCCCAGAAAGGCATTCACCACTTGTTTGCATTTCTCTACTCTTTGGTCTGTCGGGAATACTTTGGCTTGTGTTGAGTCTATCACCATTCCCAGATATTCCAAACGTTGACTTGGATCCAACTGCGACTTCTCCTGATTCACCACAATACCTAGGCTGTGACAAAGCTGCAGGAGGGCCGCCCTGTCCCTGAGTAATTTCTCCCTGGACTTTGCTATCACCAGCCAATCGTCCAGATATCTTATTAGCCTGATCCCATGAGCATGCGCCCACGCCGGACACGAGGGTGAACACTCTTGTAAAAACTTGAGGAGACGTTGTCAATCCGAAGCACAGGACCTTGAATTCGAAAGCTTTCCCTGCAAGACTGAAGCGGAGAAATTTCCTTGAAGACTGATGGACTGGTATCTGGAAGTATGCGTCCTTTAGATCGACTGTCAGCATAAAGTCTCCGATTCTGACTGCTTGTAGAACCGTTTTCGGAGTTTCCATCTTGAAACTGGTTTTCCTTATAAACAGATTCAGCGTTGACAGGTCTATTACTGTCCTCCACTCCCCGTTGGCTTTGGGTACCAAGAAAATCCTGCTGTAGAAGCCTTTTGCCGGACTGCATACTTGTTGCACAGCTCCTTTTTCCATCATCTTCTTCACTTCGTCCTGCAGAATAGTGGCCTTCTGAGATTTGTGGGCATAAGTGACGTGGGGTAATGGTTGATCTGTCAGAGGCGGGGTTACCTCGAACGGGATCAAATACCCGATCCTGAGAACATCCACCACCCACTGCTCTGCCCCTAGTTCCTGCCACACCTTCCAGTGATTTGCCAGGCAACCCCCCACTGGTGTGGCCGAGTGATGGGAGGCGCCCATCCTATCTTCTTGAGCCTCTCCCTCTTCCCCTATTGCCCCTTCCTCTGTTGTTTCTATTGTGAAAGGGCCGATGAGTTATCCTCTTTGGGGAAGAGGGTCTTGTGACTCTATTAGGGATGCTATGTCTCACTGTCTTCTTTCGAGACATCTGCTGTTGTCTTCCCTCCAAAGGAGCAGTTTGACTGTTAGACGTTTTCCTAACTGCCTGTTGCACCAACCTATCGTTAGTGTCCATCCTTATTCTATCTATCGCCTCTTCCAGTATGACCTCTGGCAACAGCAGTTGCGATTCCAAGATATCCCCATTCCTCATTGCTAACAGGGAATCCAAATCCACATTGCGACTTAGTCTAGCCAACGCTGCATCTCTCCTCATTAGCAGGATATTTGCCCAAACATTGGCACTTACGTTTGTCAGGTACGCAATCGCCTTGGAACCTGACTGTAGTAATCTAATGAACAATGGTTCATCAACTACTTTTCTTGTTGCTTCCGAGGATGCAATCTTCGCCACTGCTGTTGACCAAAGGTCTAACCAAGAAGCAGCCTGAAAGACAGAAGAAGCTGTTGCTTCTAACGTAGCAGCCTCTTGGTACGTCATCGAAGGGCACTCCATTTTAACCTTATCCAAGGTTAATCCAGGCCTTAACCTTACAACATTAGGGTTCATTTGTCTAGACAGCAAAGGGACCTTCGGTGTCGTATATATTTCCTTTGCTTTATCATTGGAGGGGAATAAATTTAAATGATCTATTAGATCTTAAGGAATTATCCCTCCCTGCAATCTTTGCGTTTACGTGTTGCAAGACCGATTCCGCATGACTCGAACAAGGCAATTCATACGACACCTTGGTATCCCTCTTTAGTCTAAATGCCAAGTCAATTCCAGGAGGAAGCATACTGGCCGGTGTTTCTGTCTTCTCCGAAAGGTTATTGAATTGACGAATCAAATCAATCACCTCTGCATACGAGGCCAGAAACTCTTGGTTTTCTCCTTCCTCCGGCTCTAGTGTACCATTCTCCGTCACAAGGGATGTTGTCTCGCCTCTATCTTCTGACAGACGGCCCGGAATTCCACGGCCGCCTGCCCCTACGGCCGCGGTCTCTTTGATCTTTGCTGGCCGCTGTTGGCTCGATCCCGGATAGTCAGCAGGGGAACGAGAACGTCTCACTCTTTCTCTGCTCACGGATCTAGAGCGAGAATCTCGTCTAGATCTCCAAGATGAAGGCTCCCTTAAGACAGAGATAAGTTCGTCTCTATTAGTATTGGCATCGTTTTCAAGCGTCGGCGAGCCCGGCCTCGACCTTCTATCCAGACGGACACTGCCTTCCACGAAACGTATCCGCCGAGGTTGCCAACTCTATTTTTCGCCCCACCCATACTTTTAATAGGAGCCTTATCGTCCTTCGTACGTATTTTGAACGGCCTTACGGGCGAAACTGGGACCTGCATTCCATCCTCTGCTGCACCTTTCGCCGCCAACGTCGATTTTACCAGAGGTATCGCAGTTTTTGCGATCCGAACTGGCAACTCCGCCTCGGCCGCTAGCCCGCCGGCCGTCACCTCTCTCGCTTGTTCAGATTCTTGCGAACGGCTTCGTCTGCCAACCTTGTGCTTAATAGCCACTGACTTCCCGACCTTCCTGCTGACTTGGAAATGACAGTCTTGGTCCGAAGATGAGGAAGAATTGATTCTTCTCCTCTTAGCCCAAGGATCCACCAGGAACTCCCGAATCCTCCTCCAACGCTTGACTGGCGCTCGCCGTGACGTTATCGGACTTAACGATGACGCCAAACTAGAGGAAGAAGACGAAGAAGGCGAATCACACTTTTTCTTTTTGTCTCTCTTATTCATTCTCTTCTCTATATCCTGTAATTTCTGCATTACAGTTTGCATTGACAGGTCAGAAGGCGAATTAGCGTCTGGGTGCAGCGAAAAAGGCCGAGAATCGGTCTGTGACCTCATCATGCCTGCCATATCGGAGTGTGATGTATGTTGTGACGTCATCCCTCTCGTAGGGAGAGACTGAGAGGTTTCTGCTGGCAACCGCAAGTTTGCTGCCAAACTACCTCCCATGTTCTGCATCGCTGTAAACACTGAGTGGGATGGTGAAGCCGCGGCATTAATTCCCATAAATTGCAAGCCCGGGGGATGAGGAACATTCAATGCTGCCGGACCCTGCTGGAACCGTGACGTCGTATAATGCGCAAGCAGACCATCCAAGGTTGGTACGCCTGGTAGGCCTAGCGCTGACCACGTACCATCTAACCTATGCGCTTGAGTAGCAGGAGCCTGGAACAAAGATGGCGGATCTCCCCCTCTACTTGCTGGGAACAAAGGAGAGTGCATATTATTCATAAGATTACCCAAGGCCCCTCCTGACGTTTCCGATACAGAACTGCTAGGAGAAACCGAAGGGGTATGAGACAAATCAAAAGCAGGTGGAGAAACATATGGAGCAGCCTGGTTTATTGCCGATACAAAAGAAGCCGGTAAGGTTTGGTCATCCAAAGATGGCGTCACCACCTTCCTTTTGTATTGGCTTTTCCCATAGAACTTCTTCCACTGTTCCACCGACCAACCGCGACAAACAGAACACGGATTAGTAACCGTACATACGTTTTCCCTGCACCTACTACACGTTGGATGAGGATCCGTCGACACCGAAGTTAGGAACCTAGAACATGGAAAGCCACTGACTCCTGGGCATTTCCTTTGTCTCCTCTTCGAAACGGTAGACGATCCCGATGTTGAGGCAAAATTCTCCATCATACCACGTATACACTCTTACCACACACTGATCACACTTGGAGAAAGAAAAGGAATGAAAATTAAAAAATGAAATGGATAAAGAACGGGCAAACTGAAAAACCGGCTTTAAATCAGATAGACAGTAACACGTCTTATCTTAAAGGTGGTAGGAAAATAACTGGTGGGTCACAGGTAGCCGTGGGCATTCTGGGTATACATGCCCCGTGACCTGGTATAGATGCCATTAGTCCCTGGATCTCACAAGTGTAATTTTAATTCTACCGGTTTCCAGCTTGGCGCTAGTAAATCCTAATGTTAAGACCGAAGGTTTGTTTCGTGTATGAACAAAAAACAATTTGGACCATTCAATACCTAACATAACCATGACTGTACCTGTAAATAAAGTGATTAGTGTACAGGGTACAAGAAATACTGTGCTGTACATACATATGTAGTAAAATGTGGAACCTTACCTTTCGAGTGAGGCGATGTCCGAAAGTGACGACAGAGGAGGGGGACAAATGGCAGAAAACATGAACACTTAACTTTACGAAACACATTAAAAAATGGCAGAAAACATTAACACTAAACTTCACGAAACACATTAACAAATGGCAGAAAATATTAACACCAAAGTTTACGAAACACATTAACAAATGGCAGAAAACATTAACAGTTCTTGATTATCTCCTTCGTCTCCATAGAAAGCATCCTCTTCTTTCCGTGAACTTCAGCAACATTCTTGGGACCTATGGCTAATAACATAAGTAATTAAGTTCACACACAACACGATAAAGTAACTTACAGTACAACGAAAGTGAAATCACTAACACGAATTTACGTTAACAAACGAAATATATGTGAACGAACGAATTCCAGGTGTTTACGATAACGCTGCCGCAAAAAATGGTCAAGGAATGCCTTTACATAGAGGCATGATGGGACAGATGCTGACCAATAGGAGAGCAGGATCTTACAGCGGTGACTAGCACCAGGAACCAATGGGAGAGTGGGAGGATAGTGGTGAGTCTACTCAGTTGGCGGCGAGTGAGTTTTAAAATTGTTCTCAGCTGCCCGGGTGAATCTCAGATTTACCCTTTCGCAATCTGAATTATTTTCGTACACACACAAAAAAAAAAAAAAAAAAAAAAAAAAAAAAAAAATCTTCGTATTTGCTTTTGTAACCTGAATTTTTCATACGTAGGGACTTTTGTATGTAGAATTTCCACTGTATATTGTTATACATAGTTTAGAAACTATAGCTATGTAATTACTTGGTAACTTTACATAAAATCTTATTTTATTATAAAAATGTTTTTATGTATGCACAGTTACATAGCTATATAGTTTAAAACTATAGCTAAGTAATTACTTGCTAATGTTTACATCCGGGCAGGCGGTTATTCCTGCCTACCAGACAGTAGTTACTGCCTACCCACCTTGTTCAAGAGTTTAACAGCCATTTCCAGCTTCGCTTTCAGTAATTCCTAATGTAAAGGACCCATGGTTTGCATATCATAAAGGACCCATGGTTTGCATATCATGTAGGAATAATTATATCACAACTTATAAAACATCATAAACATTATTTAATATAAAATCTCAAAATATAAAAAATATATAAGGAAAAGACAACACACTCTTTCAACTCTAACCTCGGTACCTTAAACTAAGTAATATTCTCCAACAAGCTTTCGAGTTCTCAATCTTAATTCCTGTTACTATTTGTGTCTAAGAGGTGAACTGTTTTTCTTTTTGTTAAAAATGTTTATATCACAAAATTCCAAACACTCTACCATAATGAAAAATGCTTAAGCCTCAACTCTTGCAGTTAGTAATGCTTGTGTCACAATTAGGTAAATGTTTTGATAACTATCTACCAAACAATGGACAAGTGGTAACAGCAATTAAAGCACTAAAGTAATCATTGATTCTCAATCTTTAGATAACAGACATTCTTAATGTCCATCACAGTTCAAAGATGAGATGAGAGAGATCTGGTTACTATCACAACATTCGTCACTTACTTCCCCAATTACCAGATCTCTCTCATCTCATCTTTGAACTGTGATGAACATAAAGAATGTCCATCACAATTCAAAGATGAGATGAGAGAGATGGACATTCTTCATGTCCATCACAGTTCAAAGATGTGATGAGAGAGATCTGGTAATTGGGGAAGTAAGTGCCGAATGTTGTGATAGTAACCAGATCTCTCTCATCTCATCTTTGAACTGTGATGGACATAAAGAATGTCTGCTATCTAAAGATTGAGAACAGACATTCTTTATGTCCATCACAGTTCAAAGATGAGATGAGAGAGATCTGGTTACTATCACAACATTCAGCACTTACTTCCCCAATTACCAACTTTTAAGTCATTTACCTGCAATCTTTTTGTTATACATAATAGTAGATCAAACCTACACTTATTCTAAAACAGTAAAACTGCAATGTAAAACTATGCATGGAAAACTGCCACTGGGAAAATTGCTACTGGGATGATTGCCACGTGGATC
>NC_087205.1:15883919-15916080 GCF_015104395.2 Macrobrachium nipponense | reverse complement strand
GCCACGTGGATCATTGCCCATGTGTGAACATTGCAACTGGGAACACTCTCCAGCTCTTATAAATAAAATTAAAGATTTATGTAAAAATAATACAATACAATGAAATCAATTCCTAGTACAGATTCATTTGAATGATATTACTGTATTTAGAAATGAAACTGATTTTATCTAAAATATGAAATTGCCTCTTACAGCCATTTACAACCATTTGCCACTTTGTTACATAAACTGGAAACTGGTAGTATTTAAAATATGAAATTACGTTTTAAAGCCATCTACAACCATTTATCACTGATGATTCTTGAATGAGAAATTAGTTTAATAGATTTTTAAATGTAAGCTATGACATATTACTTACTCATTTCTTGTTTTATATAGGAATGGTTCAGGTAAGACCCATAAAGGCATGTGTGATAAAAAGTGAACGTGGAAGAGATATTTTTGTTGATGAATTGCAATTCATAGATCATAAATATAGCAAAAATAATTGTGGCACAATTATTTACTGGAAATGTTCTCAAAGAAAGAAAAAGAAATGCAAAGCAAGATTGCGCACGTATGCATTGATAGAAAATGTAGAAATTTTAAAGTATGTTAACGAGCACTGCCACTTTGGAACGGAGGATGTAATTGAAGCCAAAAGTGTTCAAGCAACTTTAGAAGCCACTTCTGCAACATCTCATCAATCGAGTCGTGTACTAGTTTCACAAGCGTTTGCAACCTTAGCTGAAGCTTTCTCAATTACCTTCTGTAAATAGCATTTGCAGATATGTTCAAAAATGGAGGTAGAAAAATGCAAAGTTTCCAGCTATTCCGATGTCACATACAGGATACACCATACCACAAGAATTTACAGCTCTAGACACGGAAGAAAAGTTTCTTCAATATGATTCTACAGTTGAGCTGAACTAGCTTTACCACGTACCAATAACACCTGAAAACACCTGGGCAGTGTTCCCAGTGGCAATTCTCCCATATGGGTAATGGTCCCAGACAATCATCCCGGTGGCAATTCTCCTAGACCTAGAGCCATGTAAAACAAAGTTTGTCCTTGTATAAAATTGCACAACACAACTAAAAAGTTACCTTCAGATGCTTCATTCCATTGATGTGTACATCGAGAGACTTTCGGCCATTCAACTGGGACTGACAAATCTGTTAAATCAGAAAATGTATTTTAAACCAGTATAAAGGAGAATCTAAAAAATTATCTATCATTTAATACATCAATTATTGTTAAATATAAAAATCTGAAAGCAAAATCAAAGAACATATTTCATTACCAGAGTAAATTAATTTGTGTAAATAGAAATGATATTTGTAAAATAAAATGATGTTTAATATATAGTTACCAAGTAATTATACAGCAAACAATTTCTAGGTGCCGGCAGCTAAAATGTGAAAATTGTGGTATTGATTCTTTTGTTTTAGTGTAGATAACTAACCCCGCCCACTTTTGGGGAAGAAGGGAAACAAACTAGCTGAGAGCTCAATTTATTTATGCTCTAGATTCCATGAGAGGTGAGGAGGTTGGGCTCACATTTTGTAATTATTAGTAAGTATATATAAAACATTACTTTATTACAAAAATATCACTTTTATATAAGTAATTTACCACGTAATTACATAGCTGATTCCCACATTGATAAGAGGTGGGATTCATGAATCTATTCTACCCCAAAACATTAAAAGTAATGAAATGAAAGTGGAGACAGTTGGTAGCATTGAAACAATGCTGCAGGAAAATACTGCCTCTGGTGACGCTCATCTTAACTCATAGAGGTGTGGCCATGTAGCTAAAGGTCACCAAGGGTCACCTGCTACATAAGGAGGAACCTTATAGCAAAAGACCTTTCCAAGCTCTATTAAGGCATAGAGATTGCCCCTGCCCAGGGTGCAGTACCATTACAAAATCACCAGAAAGCAACACTGTACCCTACACCACAAAACATTAAAAAACACCACATCCCAACCAAACACAAGACTGGAGGGTATGCAGTACAAAGAACCCCCAGACTCCCCTAAAACCCAAAACCGATTTCCAATTTGAAGAGTAAGAATGGAAATGCTTCCTCTACTCTTTATGACTTTCTCCCCCAACACCATGCCAGCCACTGATAGAGGAGACAAAGTACAGTTGACCCCAGCCTCCAGTATGACTTCTCCCAGATTCGGGGGTGCATGTCAGGAACCTAACTGAGCCATAGAGTTCACTAAAAGTTCAAACTTACCATCACTCTTAGCTTCCAGACTGGTGATGGCATTGGGGTCAGAAGTACAGGAGCTGGGAACTGGACTAGGTGGTATAGTTGAAGAACCACTGTTCAGGGACATGACAGACAATGTGTACACCAAGGAAGACTTCAAAGATTCCTGACTAGCTCCATACTTATCAGACCTAGCCGAGGGTTTCTTCTCCCTATTGCTTTCCAGTCTGGAAAGATGAGAAGTCAAAGCCTTCCACTGTTTACAGTCCCAATCAGCACATTCGGAACAAGTCAGACCAACAGAACAAACTTGACCTCTGCAATCCATACATACTGTAAGCAAGTCATATATTGCAGACGTCAAGCTCATCTTGAAACCTCTGCTGCAATAACGACTACTAGAAACAATTATGTCAGATGTTGTCACAAATAAGTCAACTAATCAGTCTCAAAACCAATCCAAAACTGAGAAAAAGTCTTAAAATAACAACCTGACTAAATAAATGCCAAAAGGCTACCAAAGGAAAAAAAATACATCACCAAAAGTCCTAAAAAAACAAACGATAAAGCATACGAAATTCAAAATATAGCAACAGCTTACAACCTTCATTGGAAGCTGGCAGAATTAAATTGAGCTGTCTCCTAGTTTGTTTCCCTTCTTCCCAGAAAGTGGACAGGGCTAGTTATTTACACAAAAAACAAAAGAATCACTACCCAGATTTTCAAATTTAGCTGCCAGCACTTAGAAAGTGTTGGCTATGTAATTACTTGATAAGTTACTGATATAAAAATATCAATTACTGAAAAGCAAACGATGTGGCTGATGCCTTTGACAACTACAAGGTGATGCAAGGCTACAAATGTTACTAGAAATACTTGCTATAGTTCCTGTATGCTAACCCTTAGTGGATGGGTAAAAAAATTAATATGCAGCTCCTCGGGCCAGGGTACACTTTGAGGTCAGCCAATTTATGAAAACAACACATCAATGGAAATAGATGATATGCAAATGCACGTGGTGAAAGAAAAAAATTCTAAACAATTTTCTGTACCTTCTACAAAGAGTTAACAATGACTATTTACCACCATTTTTACAAGACAATCGTATATTTTACGATTGTCTTGTAAAAATGGTGTTTACATATTTTTCTAATAAATAATTTTATTTTATTTTGTAAAATTATACGTAACTACCGCTCACAAAATCAAAACAGGTAAGAAATCAAATCAGTAACAAATTTTTAGCATACTTGTTGAAAAATATTTACGTAAATTTACTGAGAACGAAGACTCAATAATTCTTTTATTTGCACATGTTTTTTCTAATGTCTTTCTACTTTTCTTTGCAAAATTACATTTACAACTGACATACTATCGTAAAAGACAAGAACAAAAATCAACAGCAACCCCCTTGGTATATTTATGAGCAAATTTACAAAACTACATCATGTATGACAGACATGCGGAACATTCTCCCTTGAAGTCAGAAGCAGAACTGAAGTCCTGAGATGCAAGATTCATGACTCGTGATTTTAGCCAGTGTAAAAGTTGCCATTATTGAATCAACGGGCTATAAAAGTATTGGCACCTCTTTCCCGCCTGATTCTTTCCAAACCGATGGCGCTTAATATTGCTTCTCTACAGGATCAATCCGTCCACCACCCCAAACCTGTTATTACTACTCCTGAGAAGCTACCATCCATTAAGGGTTAACACATCTATCTTAAAACCCGAGGAATTCTTAAAAATAATAAACTGGAGCAAAAACATTCAAATGCAAATTATAGTATTTAAGAACAATCTGACTAGTCTACTCCCTTGTATGAGCAACATTCAAGTGCAGCAATGGTCAGTTTACTTAAGCTTTTATTAAATGGCTTATTTTGTAACTACAGTACAACAAAACCTTTAATCTTTACTTTTCCTAAGATGCATATGAAAAAACCTGATAACACTCCCCTGACATATTATGAGATCATCCGAGAGAAATGTAAATACAATTATGAAACAATTCCTTTCTTTCATGTGACAACTGGATTTCTCACTAGCTTGTCACATGAGGGAACTGACAAGCAGGGCAGAACTACCAAATAAAATTATCAGTTTTAATCAATATATTAGACCAGTGCGACACAATTGTAGATTATTTGTTAATTCCTTGATTTTCTATAATGGTGTGCCAATTCCATGAGGTCAGGATCTGGGCAATCTTTGTAATAAAAAATGAAACAAACTTTTTTAAAACAACTTTTCTTAGTCTCAAAAACATTATTTTCAAACAAACTGCTACATGCTTAATCTAAAGTGTTGGCTTCTCCAAACTGACAATGTTGAGAGTTGAACCAGATCAAAGAGTCAAAACAGCTGACTTACAAAGCTGCCAACAAAAACTATTTGTGGAGCTCAAAATCATAAACAATCAATCAATTATTGTAGCATCCCAGGGGCTGTATGGTTCCAAAATAATTTGCATCATTAATATCTGCCCTTTGCCAGTTCCCTCATGTCTTGCCAATGTTCCTCTCATCCTTTTGTCTTACTGTTCTATTTCATCTCCCTATTTCCCTGCCTTCCTTCTATAGTCACTCCTTAATAGTTTAACTTCTCTCCAAGTGGATAAGTTCACAAATCACTGCCAACATAAACAACCCTGAATAAATAATATAAAGAAATAAATTCTAGAATCAACTAACTACTTATACTGCATGATGAAAGTAATATTTCATAAAGACTTTAGTTTCCCGTTACACTTAACACTAGCCTTAAAATGTCATAAAATTAATAGAGTACAGGATAACATCAAGACAAAATACTTATTTGCTCTTGCTACAATTAATACTAGTATATAGTATATACTATAGTTCCATTGAACTCCACTTACATCACACACATACATCATGCCCCCATCGTCATCGTACATGATGGATATGATGCCAGGTCCAAACTCTTCCTCTGCAAGTATTTGAAGGACTTCATTAATACAAAAATGTTTTCAATTCATTAATATAAAAAATTCTAGTTACTAAGTAGGAAAACCAGAACATTAACTTTTAAAACGTTATTTGATGAGAGCTAATGTTTTAAAATGATGCAAAAATATTATTGACTTATCTACTTAGAATACTATTTGATAGCACTAAATTACTACTAAACCACCCAAAAATATCTATGAACAAGGAGGTTGTTTGTTAAGCTAAATGTGACTTTGAACAACAGGTCCTTATAAATACAGGAAGTCCCCGTTTATCAATGATCCAGTTTTATGGATCTTGTCTAGTGCCGAAAATTAACAATATTCCATGCCATAATGCGCCTATTTCCAGTTATCAGCACCATAAGTGCCATAAATCACCAACACTCAGTAATTGGTAATTTTTGCTTATCATCAAGCCGTCAGAATGGAACCCCTGCCGCTACTGGGAACTCCCTGTAATCAGAGGAACCACCTACCATAATAAAACCAAAAAGTGTTTTTCATCATAATACACTTGAGAAGGTCATTGGAGTTGTATCATGTCCCAAATATTATAGTAATACAGGCAGTCCCCAGCTTATGACAGGGGTTCTGTTCTTGAGACGCATCATAAACCAGAAAATCGTAATAAATACTAAGAAAACCTTACTTTTAATGCTTTGGATGTATGAAAGACTATGTAAACTGCATTCTTATTGCATTTTTCATCAGAAAACCCTTCAAATATTGATTATTTTGCATTTTTGGAGTCATATTTCTTCAGCCAGATTGGTGTCATAAGTGGCATAACCCTGGAACGTGTCATAAACCCGGAACTAATTTCTGATGAATACAATTGAAAAGCACCGTAAGCCAAACCCATCGTATGCCGGGGATTGCCTGTATATTGCAAGAATAACCCACCTCCTACCACACATATCCAAACTGAATTTATATATAAATTTTCATGAGAAATGTTTAAACTGTAGCTTGGAAATTTAATCTTTTTCAAACCCTTTTAATGTAATGAGGGTTGAGCATGTGTATGGCTCTGGTGTTTATGTCATTATTGTTGAGGTTGATGAGCAGTGTATGGATCAGGATATTTTCATGTCATAAGGTGATGGGACTGAGCAAGTGTCTAGCTCTAGTACTGGACAGGTGTACAGCCCTGATAATGTAATGTCCAGCTTTGTTATTTCATATTTTCTCATCACTGTAAACTGCAGCTGCTGTACTATTCCTTTTTATTATGCTTTTGGCTGGAACCTTAACTCAACTGTAAATATGCAAATTGACTCAAGAGGTACTAAATAGGTTTAAGGTTATTTTAGTAGTTTAATTGGCTCCCTCCTCCTTGTTCATGAATTAACAGTTAAAATCTGTAATTACAGTCTATAAAAACCTGATGCTGGCTAATTGTGCCAAAATGGCTCCCAAAAAAGCAAGAACACTTCACCAACTGCTCCCAAAATGACCAACTGAGAATTAAAAATATCCAAAATTCAACTTCTGCTAATAACTGACATACAGCCATCAGCTGGCAGAAATAAATTGAAGCTCTGTACTAAGTTGACTCCTCTCTTACCATGAAAGTGGGTGGGGTTAGTCCCTTGGCCAAAACAAAAATTGGCGGTACTGTCAACTTCAAACTTCTAGCTGCCAAGAAGTTGAAACTAATAGCTATTTAATTAATTGGTAAGTTGCTCTTATATAATTATGGTTTCCTCCAATATTCTTCATCTAATAGTTTAAAATTAAGCCACATTTCTGTAACAAGGTTAAAATTCTATAACTAAAGAGAAAATAATCAAAGGAACTTACCTAATAGCTTTGTTTCCTCTGCAATCCAGGCTTCATTTGCACTGGTGTCGTCCTCATCTGCCTCTTCTTCTTCGTACTTATCGTATCCACCATAATTATTATACTGATCATTCCATGAATTCCAATTATTCCCTCCCCAGCCGCCACCCCAACCCCCACCACCCCATCCACCGTCGAACTGGCCACCCCCACCTCTACCACCACCACCAAACCTCTTGTTGGGGCCCCAGTTATCATTGTGATATCGCTTCCTTGGACCTGATTACTGATCAAATACACGAGGATTACTTCCAGTTATATGCATTACAATTAATTATAAATTCATAACAACATGGTAATCAAATGCTAGTTAACAAAATCCAATACAAGGATACTGTCCCTTATCAGAAGCATACTTAAAACCCAAAGAGAGAAATTGCATTGATAGGATATGACTCATTGAAAATGTTAACTTAAATTTTTTCCAATAAATAATACCTAATTAATTACAAAATAACATTTTGACTGTGCAAGCAGTCAGTGCAAAATACATGTAACTACAAATATATTAAGTTTAAATAAGCATTCATACCTTCAACTTTAACAATATTCTCCTTTGCCTTTGATCCAAATGAACCAGTACTCAGTCCTGAGAGAACAGCACCCAGGCTAGAGTTCTTTTTTTTTGTTCAGCTGTAAGATAATTAAGAGATTGCTATAGAAATCATGTGAAAAATTAAAGCATACAAAATATTCCTCATCCAACATGTAACGCTCACTTCGTATCAATATTTTACTTTCACTACTTCCACAACCCCTTCCCAAACATTTTGCAGAGATCATTCTATATTCAAAAAAAAAAACAAAACAAATATGATACACACACACACACACACACACACACACATATATATATATATATATATATATATACACACATGTATATATATACACATGTATATATATATATATATATATATATATATATATATATATTTCTCTGTCCCAGATTCATTTTAATCTAATTACCATATTTTATTGATATTCACTTTCAACAGTCTCCAACTGCAAACACATACTCCCATTATTTAGATCACGAACTTTATTCATATGGATCAAGCCCACAGGGGCCACTACTGACCTGAAATTCAAGCTTCCAAAGAATAACAGTGTTCATTTGAAAGAGAAACAGGTTATGGGAAATACAAAAAGAAATGTTATTAGAAAAGAAAAATAAATTAACAAAGTAAAATTAAATAAAATAAAAAAAAATGTACATTGTCCTATAAATTATGGAAAACATTTTTTTATAATTTAATATAAAGTTTCACTTTATACCTTACCCGGTGGGTTACATATAGCTGTCGTCTCCTGACGTCAACGGCAGAATTTGAAATTCGCGGTATCGCTAATGGTTTGACAGGTGATCCCTCTACTCCCCGCCCTCTACCGGGTACCGGGAACCATTCCAACAATAAATCAGAAGTTTCATGCCTACCTGTCCATATGAGGGGAGGAGGGCGGGCTTCGTTATGTAACCACCGTGAAGTATAAGTGAAACTTTATATTATTATAAAAATGTCATTTTCACTTATATAACTTACCCGTGGTACATATAGCTGATTGACACATTTAGGTGGTGGGACAATGGCAGCTAAAATAACTGTTGGAATTATCCGAAGATATAGGTTCCTTACCTTTAAAGACCGCTGACCTCAGTGGTTACTGCCTCTGTAGTTCTGCTGGCCTTTATTGTACCGACAGGATATATGGATCCGTGCGTCGGACACAATAATAAGTACTTGTCGTTGAGGACGTGACCGTAACGGACAAGACTATAATGCCCCTGCTCAGGGCGCAGTACAAATCACCACAAAATACAATGAAAAACGAGGGATCACCACAACCGTTTAAGAAATACACCAGACATTAAAAGACTGAAAGATACTCAAAAACTCCTGTATCTTCAGAAAACCTTAAAAATACAAAAAACATAATCAAGGAGAAAAGTTAGTGAGGATGGGATACATCCTTCTCTCCCTCACCCAATACCGTGTCAGTCACAATGAATGGCCCAATGTACTGCAATTTTCATATGTGTTTGCAAATCTGTCAGATAATGAGATGCGAAGACAGAATTGCTTCTCCAATATGTAGATTTAATAATGTCCTTTCAAAAGACAGATTACGTCTAAAGGCCATAGACGTAGACACTGCTCTAATTTCATGAGCTTTGACTTTAAACACTTTGATATCTGAGTCCTGACATTGTCCGTGTGCCTCAGAAATCAAACTCCTTAAAAAGAAGAGCGAGAGCGCATTTTTAGAAAGAGGACGAGAAGGATCTTTCACTGAACACCACAGGTTATCACTCTTACCTCTTATACCTTTGGTCCTTTGCACATAATGTCTAAGTGCTCTCACTGGACAGAGAAGACATTCAGGCTCATTAGGCCCCACTAACTCCGAAATGTTCTTTATAGAGAAAGAACGAGGCCAAGGACGTGAGGGATTTTCATTCTTAGCCAAAAACCCCAGCATTGATGAGCAAATGGCATTGCCCTTAGCGAATCCAACTCTCTTATCAATAGCATGCAGCTCACTGATTCTTCTAGCTGATGCTAAAGCACAAAGAAAAGGGTCTTCCTGGTCAGATCTCTAAAAGAACTAGAGGAGATCGGTTCGAATCTATCTGACATCAGCCATTTAAGAACTACATCCAGGTTCCAAGCTACTGTTCTTGACTCCTTTGTCTTGGTCGTATCAAAGGAACGAATCAGGTCTGAGAGGTCTTGATTATTAGAAATGTCTAATCCTCGATGTCTGAACACAGAAGACAACATAGCTCTATAACCCCTAATCGTCTGGGTAGAAAGCTTCTTCTTCTCACGAAGAAAAAGAAGGAAGTTAGCTAACTGAGCTATAGAGGTCTTAGAAGACGAAATTCCTTCTTCTTTGCACCAAGCTCTGAATTGGACCCACTTAGCTTGGTACACTCGATCAGAGGATTCTCTTCTGGGTCTAGCAATAGCCCTTGAAGCTCTCTTTGAAAATCCTCTCTTTCTGAGGAGATGCTCGACAGTCTGAAGGCGACTAGTCGAAGAGCGGACAAGTTGTGATGGAACCTCAGAAAGAAGTGGGGCTGTCTGAGTAGATCCTTCCTTAACGGTAACTCTCCTCGGTAAAGTTCCGTCAACAGCAGTAGTAGATCCGGAAACCATTCCCTGGCCGGCCAAAAGGGGCTATCAGAGTCATCCTGACGTTCTGATGACCTCTGAACTTTGCCAGAAACTAATCTTAGCATTTGAAAGGTGGAAAGGCATACAGATCCAGATTTGACCAGTCCAGAAGCATGGCATCCACTGTAAACGCCTCCTCGTCTGGAACTGGGGATCAATACAGTGGTAGACGAGCTGTCTTGTTTGTGGCGAAGAGATCCAACTGAGGACATCCCAAATCCCCCAAAGCTTCTTGCATATTTGAGGATTGTAACGTCCACTCTGTGGAGAGGACTTGTCCTCTCCTGCTGAGAATGTCTGCCTTTACATTCTTCGAGCCTTGAATAAATCTTGTGCTCAAGACAACCTTGTTCTCTTTCGCCCAAATGAGTAGGTCTCTCGCCGCCTCGCACAGAGAGAACGAGTGTGTCCCCCCTGTTTTTTGATGTAAGAGAGAGCCGTGGTGTTGTCTGCTTGAACCAGCACTACTTTCCCTCTTACCTCTGTCTTGAAGTGCATTAGAGCCAAATGAATCGCCTTCAACTCTTTTAGATTTATGTGCCAGCTTTTCTGATGAATCTGCCAAAGACCCGACACTTCCTTTCTCCCCAGAGTAGCTCCCCACCCTTTGTCCGATGCGTCTGACAAAAGAGTAAGGTTGGGGCTCAACTGGCTTAGAGACAAGCCTTCCTCTAGCCTTCCTTCTGATTTCCACCAAAGTAGGTCCTGTTTTGATTCCTTCCGAGATGGGGAACACGAAGGAGTCTGGGAACTTCTTCCTTTGCCACTTCGCTTCAAGTAAAATTGAAGTGGTCATGTTGAGCCTGCCCAGACTTACAATTGCTCTATTGAAGCCAAGGTTCCTAAAAGGCTCATCCAGCTGATTCGCCGAGCAAGAGTTGGTCTGACGAGAAATTCGTCTATTTTGTTCAGGCAAGAGTCGATCCTTTGGCGAGACGGGAAAGCCTGAAAAAGAACTGAATTCAGTCTCACTCCTAAATAAACTATCTCCTGAGAAGGAGTGAGACATGACTTTTCTTTGTTTACTAACAAACCTAGGCTTTTCCGTCATCCTTAAAGTCTTTTGTAGGTCCTCCACACACTTCTGTCTGGACCTTGCCCTGAGAAGCCAATCGTCTAGATACATGGATATTCGTATCCCGTCTAGATGAAGCCACTTTGCTACTGACGACAGAACTCTGGTGAACACTTGTGGAGCTGTCGACAGGCCGAAGCCGAAAGGGCCCTGAACTGATAAATGCGGCCCTTTGGAAAAAACACGAATCTCAGGAATCTTCTCGATTCCGAATGAATCGGAATATGAAAATAAGCGTCCCGAAGGTCTATGGAAACCATCCAATCTCCAGGATGAAGAGCTGCTAATACCGATTGGGTCGTTTCCATAGAAAACTTCGTCTTCAGGACAAAGACGTTCAGGGCACTGACGTCCCAACACCGGTCTCCACCCCCCGTGGCCTTCTTTACCAGGAAAAGGCGATTGTAAAATCCTGGTTCCTGCGGAGAGTCCACTAACTCTATGGCCCTCTTTGCCAGTAAGGCGAGAGAATTCTTGATGGAGGGCAGCAAATTTTTTCGGAGTTCTCCGAGTAGGCTGACAAATTCACAGGAAATTCTGTGAGAGGGGGTGCTTGATGAACGGAATGGTGTATCCTTCCTTCAGGACCTGGACCGTCCAAGGATCCGCTCCGAGATGAAACCAGGTCTGCCAGAAAAGGTGTAATCTGGCTCCTACTGCTGTGTGAGGACTACGGGCCTACTTTTTTGATGGAAGAGGGAGTGGTTTTTAGAAGAGGCTCTACCTCTCCCACGAAACCTGGAGGAAGATCGAACGGGAGCTCTCCCTCTCGAAATGTTTAGGAGCTTCCGTGGAGGGAGCACTCCCGAGAATCAGAAAGAACCGGAGCTATCTTCCTGGGCTTCTTTCACTGACCTGTGTTAAAAGATCCTGGGTGTCGCTTTCTGTGTTAAAGATTGAGCGATCTCGCTCACAATCTTCTTGCGGAAATAGGTGTTTCTTGTCCAAAGGAGAGAAGAGCAAGGCAGACTTCTGTTCGATGAAACCCCTTTCGACAAGAAGGAGCACCAAAGCTGTCTCTTCTCAACACTCCAGAGGCGAAAATGGCAGCGAGCTCCGAAGCTCCATCACAGATGCCTTTATCGATACAATTCCAGTAACCGAGGCAAAATCCTTCAACTGCTCCTCCGAAAGTCCAAATGACTTGACTTTCCTGGCCCAAGCGAAAGCAATGGACCAATCCAGGAAGCTAACAACTTCGAAAACACGGAAAACACTCTTGCAAAGATGCTCCAGTTTCATTTGTTGAAAAGAAAATCTTAGCAGTATTAAGGGCTGCTCTGCGGGAAGAGTCCACGAGACTAGAAAAGTCTCCCTGAGCGGAGGCAGTCACACCCACAGGGAAAAAAACTTCTCCAGTGTCATACCAGACACGGCTCCTTGACGAAAGTCTCGAAGGGGGAAGACAAAAAACATTTTTCCCCTGTTCCCTCTTCTCCAAAAGCCAAGCGTTAACTTTCTTGATAGCTTTCTTAGCCGCCGAAATCGAGAGGACGAGACGCGTGAACGAGGACGAGGAGTCAGGCTTACTGTCCTTTTTCCACTGCGAACTAGGAGAAACTGGAACTGAAGGCGCCAAAAATAGAATCTCCAAAGTTTTGTCAACGAAGGATCGTAAAGGAGTTTATACCCCGACAAATGCTTGGTCTTTTTCTGTAAGTCCTTCTCTTTCTTCCTCCAAATCCGAAGCTTCCTTCGACGAAACTGGCGAACATTCCATCGGAAGAGGAATCCTGTTTCGGCGAAGTCGCACCCCTGACGCGTCCGAGGAGGGTGTGAGAAAGCAGGAGAAGACGTCTGAGCCTGTACTGAGACGTATCCGGGCGGCTGACTGGCGGCTGCGTTGGCGGTCTGAGCTGGCGGCCGCGCTGGCGGCTGAGCTGGCGCTCGAGCGAGAGCCTGACGTGGCGCCATAGACGGAGTCAGGAAAAGGAGTCCGACCAGGCGCCTGAAGTGGCGTCTGAAGAGGAGTCACATGGAGAGTCTGAGCCTGAAGAGGCGACTGCAAAGGAGCCTGCGAATAGGACTGCACAGTAGTCTGCGAAGATGTAAGGCGGTCGGGAGCGCATTCGGGGACGAAAGAGACTTGCCAAAAACTCCAAGATACTGCCTAACTTGGCATTCATCTGTTCAAACACCGAAGGTTGAGGATCCACCGACGTAGAAGGCGCGGGAGGTGTAGAAGGATGATCCACAAACACGTCTGGAGACCGCAGGAGTTATCGCTTGAGGAGGCTCTGGAGAAGGCTCCGAAGGAGTGTGCGTGTTCGCGGCTTCTCCACTTCTATGAGAGAAGGGTGGCGATATAATCGAAACCGCCGGAGAAAAAGCTTCAGGCTCCTCCCAAAAACTACAAGAAGGTTCGCAGCCGCCACCTTCTTGGGAACCGCAGCAGGCGAAATCATCGCGACGACCTTTTCAGCGGTCTAGAAGTCTTATTACGCCAACCTCTATAAGAGGAAACATCTGGACTAGAGTCACTTGACGAAAAAAACACTTCCTCGCACACCTTTCCAATGGTGAGCGACAGCATCCTGGGATAACGGCTACAGGATTGCTTGAGGGGGCGGCTGCTCGGGAGCAGGTCCCGCTCGCCTCCCTTCGGTTTTCGGCATGCCTCCTCCCAGGATCTGGGGAGTTTGACAGGGGCCTAGACCTAGGGAGAACGAACGGGTGCCCGAACAACCACCTCCTCCACTACACTTGCACTAAGTATATCACACTTAACTACCACTTCTTGCACTGTCTCACCCATTTTCTGCATAGTGGTGAGGAAAGAGACAAATTTTTTTCGAGTCCATATCGGCTCGTAATACTGACACGGGATCGGGATCGGGAGATACAGATTCGAGGGCAGGAGCAACCACTAACGGGGGTAATAGAAACAGGATTAATAGAATTCAGAGGAATATCCTGGCTACTCACTAACTTATAAGAAGATCTCTGTGAAGCCTTTCTGATTCTATCTTTTTCTAACTTTCTCTTATACTTTCCCAGTGCCTTCCACTCCTGAGATGTTAGAGACTTACATTCTTCACACGTATTCTCAAAAAGAACATTCACGTCCCCTACAACTAACACAAGTAGAATGAGGATCAAGTGAAGCTTTAAGAAGTCTAGTCTTACACCCACTACTACACACCCTATACTGAACAGAGCCGGTGTCAGACATCGTGAAGAATTCAAAATAATTCCTAAAAAGGACAACAATATCAAAACCAAAATAACTATAGCGCTAGCAAAAAGATCAGTAAACTCAAGGTACATCACCAAAAGGAGAAAACCAAGATGATCAATTCCAAATTCCAACCAGCAGAGGAAAACCGTGTTACCCGGTTCCGACGGCAGGAAACTTCTGATTTATTGTTGGAATGGTTCCCGGTACCCGGTTAGAGGCGGGAGTAGAGGGATCACCTGTCAAACATTAGCGCTACCAGGCGAATTTCAAATTCTGCCGTGACGTCAGGAGACGACAGCTATATGTAACCACCGGGTAAGTTATATAAGTGAAAAAAACAGTTTTAATTATACTTACCCAGTAATTACATAGCTAAGAGTTTCACTCGACCAGCAGTTAAAATTCTGAAATTTGCGGGTCGAGCTAATTTTCTGTTTTGTTTTTGGTAAGTAACAATGCCCCGTCCACTTTTGGGGAAAGAGAGGAACGACTTGGCAAAAAGATCAGTTTGCTTTATGATCCTTAATATCCATGCTAGGGGACGAAGGTGTCTCTGATCACATAATTACATAGCTAATTCCCACATTGAGGGAGGTGGGATGCTTGGATACTTCTACCCCAAAACATTAGTACAGTGGTACCTCGAGATACGAAAGGCTCAACTTATGAAAAACTCGAGATACGAAAGCTGACACGAAAAATTTTACTGCTCTACATATGAAAAGTTTTCAAGATACGAAAGGTTTCTGAAAGTCCGAGATTCGCCTGATAACAATTTTTTTTTTTTTGAAACTCCGCACCCGCCATCTTGGTTTTTTTTCTAGTAGACTCGCCACCATCCTCCTGCTCTCCCCATTGGTTCCTGACGCTAGCCAAGCCATGAGATCCTTCTCTCTATTGGGACAGCATCCCTCCCATCATGCATCTTACGTGGTGGCGTGCCTTCGCTCGGCCACTTCGCACCCGAAGCTTTATCGTACGCATGCGGCATTCGTTCGGTCTAACGATTTCGTTTAGTATCGTAAATTCGTTAGTGATTTCGTTGTGCTACTTTATTGTGTTGTGAGAACCTAATTAGTACATATACGTACTACATACGTAACTTAATTACGTACAGTACATATAGTCATGGGTCCCAAGAAAGTTGCTGAAGTTCACAGAAAGAGAATGCTTTCTATGGAGACAAAGATGGAGATAATAAAAAAGTATGAAGCTGGCTTGTGGTTGAGTGTGATCGCTAAGGAATACGGCCAAAAATCCGTCACGATAGGCACCATCCTTAGCAGAAGGAAGCCATCAAAGCAGCTACACCTTCCAAGGGTGTGACTATTTTGTCCAACAAAAGGAGCCATGTGCATAATGAAATGGAAAGGCTGTTTCTTGTATGGATCGAGGACAAAGAAATCGATGGCGATACGATAACCCAGATGGCAATATGCCAGAAGGCCAGCACTATTTTCGACGATTTGATTGCCCAAGCCGAAGACGACGGCGGAGAGGGGACATCAACGGCAACCCCAGAGTTCAAGGCTTCTCATGGGTGGTTCAAAAAATCCCGTAAACGGACTGGCATCCATTCGGTGGTGAAGAAATTGAAATTACGTAAAGTATAAAAAAGTAAAAAGAAATGTAAAAATTAAAAAAAGACAAAATAAATTTTATTTTAAGTTTTTTGTAAAGTTAAGTGTTACAGTTTTGTTAATGTGTTTTGTAAAGTTTTTAGTGTTTTTCTGACATTTTTTTTTTATGTTTCATAAAGTTAAGTGTACGTATCTGCCATTTGTTCCGTCCTCCTCTCTGCCGCCACTTTCGGAGATAGCCTCCACTCGAAAGGTAGCTTCCACATTTTACATTACAGTAATAATATTTCTTGTACACTAATATACACTTTATTTACAGGTTTTGCATTTTTATTATTAAGATACGTATTGAATGGTCAAAATTGTTGTAGTATTTCATTGTTTATAGGTCAATTTAGCTTTATTATGAAATTTACTGGGGTGTTTTTGGAGAGCTTGGAACGAATTAGCCATTTTACATGTAAAATGTGGTCCAAGATACGAAAACATCATGATACGAAAGGCGCCTCGGAACGGATTAATTTCGTATCTCGAGGTACTACTGTAGTAATGTAATGATTCATGAATAGAAAGCTTTGCCAAAATTAATTAAATGTTTGTTGTTTCCTGATCTGATAAGAGTTGATGCAGGAAGATACTGCCTCTGGTTGTCACTCATATCACATAGTGGTGTGGCAGTATAGCTGTGGAGCAGCTACTACTTCAGTGAAAAATGATATTGTCATGTTACAATAAAGTTTTATACATACTTACCTGACAGATATATACTTAGCTATAGACTCCGTCGTCTCCGACAGAATTTCAAATTTCGCGGCACACGCTACCGGGTAGGTCAGGTGATCTACCGCCCTTGCCCTGGGTGGCAGGACTAGGAACCATTCCCGTTTTTCTAATCAGAATTCTTCTCTTCCCACCTGTCTCCTGCGGGGAGGCTGGTGGGGCCATTAATCGTAATATCTGTCAGGTAAGTTATGTATAAAACTTTATTGTAACATGACAATATCATTTTTATACATTCAACTTCCCTGCCAGATATATACTTAGCTGATTAGCACCCATTGGTGGTGGGTAAGAGACAGCTAACTACTGAAATAGACAGGTAAACAACATATGTTGTAGGTATTAATAAACCTTGGTTCCTACCTTATTAGGCTGAAGACTTCGCGGCTACTGCCTTGGAGTCTGCTTAGCCTCAAGAGCCTCAGCGAGATATTGATCTATGGCTAAGAGTTCTTGTGGGTCTGCCAATGGGGTCTTATCCACTTACTCGGCAGAGCCTAAAGGCCTTTGTCATTGGGTGCTATTCCACTAACATGACAATACACCTTGTTCAAGGAGCACAACACCGATCCCGATCACCTGATCCTAACATCCATGTTAGTTCTAAGATTGCAAGGAGTTATCCCCGAACTCCTTACAAACAACCAAAAACTCGAAACATAATTACACTTTCATTACAAAATATACAAAAAAAAATTTTTGTACTCTCCTACTAGCCATACATACCCTTGATCCCCTACCAGCAATGACACTATGCTCCCGTGCGACATCAGTGAGCTTGCTAATAGAAAACCAAGCACATATCTGACAGAGGGTTTATGTACGATAAAACAACATATATTTAAGGATCAGTCTTTGCTCCAAGACACAGCACTGTATCTGCTGATACAAATGGACCTAGTGAGAAGCACTTCTCATAGGTCACTCTCACATCCTTCAGATAATGAGATGCAAACACTGAATTGCACCTCCAATATGTAGCCTCAATGATATTTTTTTAGAGACATATTCTTTTGGAACGCCAAGACGTTGCTACTGCTCTCACCTCATGGGTCTTGACCTTTAGAAGACCGAAGGATTCCTCCGAGCAGTTCTTGTGAGCGTCCGTAATTACGCTTCTCACAAAGAAAGCCAAGGCGTTCTTGGACATGATTCTTTTGGGGTTCTTCACCGCACACCAAAGACCTTGTTGACAAGCTCCCATCTGTCCTCTTCCTCTCTAAATAATATTTAAGAGCTCTCACTGGACAGAGAGACCTCTCTATCTCTCTGCCTACGAGGTTAGATAGGCCTTTTACCTCAAAACTTCTGGGCCACGGTTTTGACGGGTTTTCGTTCTTTGCCAGAAACATTGTCTGGAAAGAACAGATGGCAGCATCTCCTTTGAACCCCACTGTGGAATCTAGAGCGTGCAATTCGCTCGTCCTCTTGGCTGTAGCGAGAGACACCAGGGAATAAGCATTTCCTAGTGACGTCGCGGAAGGAAGCCAGATGTAAAGGCTCGAATTTATCCGATGAAAGGAATTTCAGTACCACGTCTAGATTCCAACTAGGTGTTCTAGGAGTAGCTGCCTTTGAAGTTTCAAAGGATCTAATTAGATCGTGTAGATCTTTGTTGCTTGCAATATCTAACCCTCGATTCCTAAATACTGAAGACGGCATGCTTCTGTATCCTTTTATTGTTGAGACAGAAAGGTGTGATTCCTCTCTCAGAAAGAGGAGGAAATCGGCAATATTCACTATAGAGGTACTGGAGGAGGACAGCTTCTGACTCTTACACCACCTCCATAAAACGACTTTCCCACTTTGATTGGTATACTCTTCTCGTCGAAGCTCTGCGGGCTCTAGCGATAGAGCCCGCAGCCTTGCGAGAAAACCCGCCCCTCGCTCTGACAAGTCTTTCGATAGTCGAAAGGCAGTCAGAGCGAGACCTGGGAGGGTTGTGATGAAACCTCTCGAAGTGGGGTTGTCTGAGTAGATCTGGTCTGTTTGGAAGAGATCTGGGGAAGTCCACTATCCACTCCAGTACCTCTGTGAACCATTCCTGGGCTGGCCAAAATGGGGCTATTAGCGTCAACTTCGTGTTCTTCGAAGCTACGAACTTCCTGAGCACTTCCCCCAGGATCTTGAATGGGGGAAAGGCGTATGCGTCCACACCCGACCAATCCAGGAGAACCGCGTTCTATTGCGAATGCTCTCGGATCTTCCACTAGAGAGCAAAAGATCTCTATTCTTTTGGAGAGGAACGTCGCAAACAGGTCTATGTGAGGTCTTCCCCACAGGGACCAAAGACTTCGACACACTTCTTCGTGTAGAGTCCATTCTGTGGGAAGGACCTGATTCCTCCTGCTCAGTCTGTCCGCTCTCACATTCTTGATGCCTTGAACAAATCTTGTGAGGAGAGTTATGCCTCTTTCTTCTGTCCAGGTTAACAGGTGTCTTGTTAACTGAAAGAGGGAGAAAGAGTGCGTGCCTCCTTGCTTGCGTATGTAAGCCATAGCCGTGGTGTTGTCCGAGTTTATCTGTATCACCTCGCCTCTGACTATCTCTTCGAAGAACTTTAAGGCTAGGTGTATGGCCACTAGTTCCTTGCAATTGATGTGCCAGGACACCGTTCTTTGTCTAGGTGCCTGACACCTCCCTTGCCCCCTCCTAACGTCGCTCCCCACCCATCCCGACTCCGAAGCGTCGGCATATAACACTTGGTCTGGGTTCTGCAGGGCAAGCGATACGCCTTCGTTCTTTTGAAGAGGAAGGATCCACCACTTCAAATGATCTTTTACCTCTTGTGGAAGCGGGAAGATGTCCGAGAGTTGTCCCGTCTTCCAACTCCACACCCCTTTCAGGAAAAAACTGAAGAGGGCGAAGGTGAAGCCTCCCCAGAGAGAAGAACTTTTCTAGTGAGGACAGGGTCCCTAAGAGGCTCAGATAATCCCTCGCTGAAACTGTCTCTTTTCTCTAAGAAGCTCGGATTTCGACAAAAACCTCGAGTGATTCTTTCTCGCGAAGGAAATACTCGAAAACCCCGAGAATCCATCTGAATCCCCAGATAGACCAAGCTCTGGCTGGGGATCAGCTGCGACTTCTCGAGGTTCACGAGTAATCCCAGCGATTCTATCATGTTCCTTGTTACTGATAAGTCCTCCAAGCACTGAATCTCCGACTTGGCCCTGATCAGCCAGTCGTCCAAGTAGAGGGAGATGTTTATTCCCTCTAGGTGAAGCCATCTTGCCACATTCGCCATCAGGTTGGTGAATACTTGCGGAGCTGTAGACAGACCGAAGCACAGAGCCCTGAATTGAAAGATCTTGTCTCCTATTACAAAACGAAGATATTTCTTTGACAAATGGTGAATGGGAACGTGGAAATATGCGTCTTGCAAGTACCAATGAGAGACCATCCAATCTCCTGGACGAAGAGCCGACATTACTGAGGCGGACGTTTCCATGCAAAACTTCTTTTTCTGAACAAGCGATTCAGAGCGCTTACGTCCAGAACTGGTCTCCACCCCCCCGATGCCTTTGGTACTAGAAAAGGCGATTGTAAAAATCCGGGGAGTGTGGATCCTGCACAAGTTCGATGGCCTCTTTTTCCCACATTTGTTCCACCATTTGAAGGAGAGTCTTTCTCATTACCGGGTCTCTGTACCTCGCTGACAGTTCCCGAGGCGTAGATGTTAGGCGAAGGGGATTACATATCCCTTCTTTAGGACCGACACTGACCAAGGGTCGGCTCCCCTTTTTGCCCATACTCCTGCAAAGTTCAGGAGTCTGGCGCCCACTGGTGCTTGAAGGAGCAACAAGTCATTTGGATTTCTTGAAGGGCCTAAAGGAAGACCTTCCTCTCTTATCAGAGCTCTTCTTTCTGGCAGGGGGACGAGCCGCTGTACCTCCACAAAAGGGCTGCTGAGGAGGACGAGAGTCCTTCTTAATCGCCGACACTACAGGGCGTCCTTTCTTGGACGTTTGTGTTAGTAGGTCTTGTGTCGCCTTCTCAGTTAACGAGCGAGATATATCCTTCACTAACTGAGAAGGAAACAGATGATCCGATAGAGGGGCGAATAATAAAGCAGTCCTCTGGCTCGGAGAAACCCCTTTTGATAATAGGGATCCATATACTGATCTCTTTTTCAGGAGACAGCACCAAAAAGGGAAGCCACTTCACCCAAACCGTCCTGTACTGCCTTGTCCATGCAAGACAGGACGCTATGGAGAATCTCTGGGTTTTTTAAGAAACTCCGGATCTTTAGATTTGTTGGCCAGAACTCCGAGTGACCAATCCAGAAAGTTGAACACCTCTAAAGTGACAAAAAGTCCCTTTAGAAAGTGGTTCAACTCTGAAGTGCTCCACGTCGCTCTGACCGATCCTAAGGAGTGACGTCTAGAGGCCTCCACTAAACTGGAAAAGTCCGCATCTGCAGAGGCAGGCAGAGAAAGACCCATAGTCTCTCCTGTCCCATACCAAATACCTCTCTTTCCATGTAGTTTGGAAGGAGGCATGCAGAATACCGTCTTTCCTAACTCTTTCTTCTTGTCCATCCAGAATCTAAGAATGAGAGCCTTCTTCATCGATATTGCAGGCTTCATTTTCAAAAAGGCCGAAGATTTTGCCGTAGCCGAGCTCGAAAAGAGAGACCGAGGAGAAGGAGGAGCCGCCGGACTAAGAGAATCTCCAAACTCTTGAAGCAATAATGAGGCTAAGACCTTATAACTCGAGAGTCCCTCATTAGCAGGAGGTTCGTCATCAGACAACTCGTCTAAATCCCGATCAGACGAAGGAGAAAGTTCACGTTTGGAGGAAGAATCCTTCCAAGACCTCCTACGCTCTGAAGAGAGGAGCTCCTATTTGGAGAAGAGTTCGTAAATTCCAGGAACGAAGTCTCCGCCCCTTGCCATCCTGGCTCTTGACTCTTGCCTCCTGGACTCCTGCCTCCTGACCTCCTGCCTTTGCTGGCTCCCATGACTCCTGCCTCCTGACCTCCGGACTCCTTGGCCTCCTGACTCCGGACTCCTGGTCCGCTCCTGACTCCTGCCCTCTTGCCTCCTGGCTCCTGCCCTCTTGACCTCCTGCACTCCTTGCCTCTTGGCCTCCTGGCTCCTGCCTCTTGGCTCCTGCCTCCTGCCTGAGACGTCCACACTCCTCCTCTGGCTCCTGAGCTCCTGCCTCCTGCCTGGGATGACTCCACACTCCTGGCTCTTGGCTCCTGCCTCCTGGTTGACTCCTCACTCCTGGCTCTTGGCTCCTGCCTCCTGGGTGACTCCTCACTCCTGGCCGGTGCCAGACGTCTGATAGGTTCATCCAGGTTCGTACCGGAAACCTCACCTCGAGTAGGAGTATCGATCCTGGCGGCAGATACCTCCATACGTCTGGAGGATCTTTTGATCGGAAGGGAAGAGTCTTTCCTTCTAGGAGGCTCCTTTGACAGGACTCCTACAAAAGACGAAATCTGCTCTTGCATCGCTATCATGAATCTCTTCGTAACCTCCTCTTTATCCTCTTCGGGAGGAGGGGAAGGAGGAGGGGAGATCCATCGCCTCCACCTCCTGCCTCCTTCTCCCTCTGGTTGAAAGAATGGCTCTTCTTGCCTTCTTCACTCCCGAGGGAGACTCCTCAGGGAAGTTTTCTGGGCTCGAATCAATAGTCGGAGCCTTCCAACTTCTCTTGAGTGGCCGAGATCGATCTGAATCTCTCCAATCACGTCTCGGAGATGAAGATCCCGACGACGAAAAACACTCACGCAGGACGCTTTTACAATAGCGATCCTTGGCAGTCTGGGGTGTCACAGAAACCGCCGAAGGGACACCTGATCGGTGGGGATTCTCCACAACCTCCTTTCGGTTTTCGACATTCCTTCTCCTCTGGGCATGTGAGCTTGGAAGAGGTCTAGACCTAGGAGCGTTGCTGAGCCGACCAGATGCCCCTCCACTACACTGGGGACACTTATATCACTGTCCACTGATAATCACTAGCCTTACCTTGTATGGCAGCCATTTTGTTTTCCATCAACTTGAAGGCTGCTTTTAGATCCGCAAGTTCTTTCGCTGAATCTACAGGTTCTGCAATAGGAGAAGGGGCTGCAATGGAAGGAGAAGTAGCAATACTTACCCTTGGGGAAGATCCCAAGCTAGGAATTAGTTCAGATCTAGAACTACTTAAACAACTTACTATAAGAAGCCTTCCTCACTCTTTCTCTCTCTAACTTTTTTTAAATAATTAGTTAGATTCTTCCATTCGTTCTCACTCAAATTCTCACATTCCTTACAAGTATTAGTAAAAGAACATTCATACTCCCTGCAACCCTTGCATACCGTGTGAGGGTCTACCGAAGCTTTCGGCAACCTCACCTTACAGCCTACATTCACACAACGTCTCACAACCATTCCAGAGTCAGACATTTTTAAAGAAAATTCCAAAATCAAGTCCACAAAACAGTCCACAAAAGCGTATGCCAATCCAACAATCCAGATACGTCACCAAAAGTCGGTCAAGAAGATCAATTGCCGGTGAAAAAAGAAAAACCAATCGAGAGGAACCAACAACAATGTTGATGGTCCGGGCGACAGAAGAATTCTGATTAGAAAACGGGAATGGTTCCTAGTCCTGCCACCCAGGGCAGGGCGGTAGATCACCTGACCTACCGGTAGCGTGTGCCGCGAAATTTGAAATTCTGTCGGAGACGACGGAGTCTATAGCTAAGTATATATCTGGCAGGGAAGTTGAATGTATAAAAACTCTGTTTTCTTCTTCTTTCCTACTGTTATCCCTACATTAAGCAGTTGATTGCCTGGTCCTCCAAACCTCTCTTCTCCATATCTTTCTTCACTTTATCTCGCCATCTAATTCTTTGTCTCCCTCTCGATCTTCCTCTAACAGGTTCCTCCCAAGGCCTCTTCACTCCCGCCTTCGTCATCCATCCTCAACACATGCCCATATGTTCTCAATTGTGACTGTCTTACCCCCTCTGTAATATACACTAAGCCTGCCCGTCTTCCTATTTCATCATTTTCAAATTTCTCAAGCAGCAATATGCACATAATCCACCTCAGCATTCTCATCCTTATTCTCTCGAGCTTTACTTCCTCTTTGCATCTTAAAGTCCATGTTTCCGATCCATACATTAACACTGGTCTCATCACTGTGCTATAGATCTTGACTTTTACCTTGACTGGCATTTTCTTACCACATACTACTCCAGCTACCTCTCCACTTCCCCCATGCAGCTTTTATACTACTGTCAACTTCAGCCTCACATCCTCCCTCTTGGCTTTAAGTAGAATCTAAGTATTTAAAATTTTCTGCCTGTTTTATAATCAAGCCTCTTCTTTCTTGTATTACTATTCTGTCTCTATCTTCCCTACTGCTCACCAAAACCTCAGTTTTATAAACATTCACCTTTAAGCCTTCCCTCTCTAAAGACTCCTGCCACTCTCCAATCCTTTTCTTTAGGTCATCCTCATTCTTAGCAGTAATCACCAGATCAGCACACAACAACTCCCACAGCTCTTCATTCCTGATCTCTTCACTCAACACATTCATGGCCAGCACAAACAAAAATGGGCTCAATGCTGACCCCTGGTAACCCAACACTAACTTCAAAGTTTTCTGTTTCCTCCAACTGCTGTTATTACTTTTGTGCTCGTTCTTTGATATAACATCTCGACCAGCCTAACCAACTTTTCTGAAACTTTCCTCTTCTTCAAACACCAAAACATTACTTCTCTTAGGATTCTATTGTATGCTTTCTCTAGGTCTATAAATGCACAATAGCACTCCTGGTTTCCCTCTAGCTTCTTTTCCTGTAGCTGTCTTACTATGAAGATGGCATACTCTATCCTTCTTCCTCTCATGAATCCATACTGCTGTTTCCCGATCTTTACAATCTCTCTCAATCTCTCATCTAGTATCCTCTCTAAAGCTTTCAATCAATGCTTTGTTAGTTGAATTCCCCTATAGTTACTACAATCCATGACATCGCCCTTCTGCTTGTATATATATACCATTAGACTCTCCTCCCAGTCCCTTGGCATTTCTTCCTCTTCCCACATAGCTTTTAATAAATCAGCGAAGGACAATTCCGATGGTGAACAAAGATAAGCACATTGCCCACGCCCAGGGCTCAGTACCAACAAATAACCAGAAAAAAAAAAACTGTTACCTATACCCAAAATGATTTCCATAAAAAACCACTACCCTACCAAAAGACTGAAGGGTACTCCCGGTACTTTGTACCGCCAGGCTTCCCAACAACTTCAACACCTTATGTCAAGGAGCAGACTAAATTTAGGGAAAGTTGCTTCCTAAACTTTCTTTCCAAATACCATGCCAGTTAATAAAAATGGACCCAAGGTATTGCAATTATCATATAAAGTTTCGATGTCACGCAGGTAATGGAAAGCAAAAACAGACTTACATTTCAATATGTAGATTGTAATATTGCCGTCCGAGATACATTCCTTTTGAAAGCCAACAAAGTGCTACTGTCTTAATTTCATTAAATTTTACCTTGCATAAAGGGAACGTCTTCTTGAATCGAGGAGCGAGCTTCCCGATTGATGTCCCTAAGGAAGAATGCAAGGGCATTCTTAGAAAGCAGTTTGGAGGGATTCTTAACGGAGCACCACAAACTGCAAGAGTCACCATGAATATCTTTCATTTTATGAAGATAATACTTCAAAAATCTTATGGGACAAAGTGTCTTTTCATTTTTGTCAGGTCACAAGATCTCCATCACTGTCAACCAAGAAAGAATGAGTCCATGGATTAGCAGCGGATTCATTCTTGACTAGAAATCTAAGGGAATGAGAACAAACTGCCTTTCCTTTGGAGAACCCTACTCCTTTGTCCAAAGGGTGCACTTCACTGACTTGTTTTGCTGTCATTAGTGTAACTAGAAAGTGGGAACTGGAGTGTGTGGAATAGCAAGAGAACTGGGAACGGGGGCCAAAGAAATGATAAGAACATGTGAATCCAATTTTAATTCGAAGGATCTCTGGCTAGTTACTGATTTAGATTCTGCCCTATCAACTGCCTTTCTTTTCCTGTCTCTAGCTAACTTTTTCAAATGAGGCTCTAATGTTTCCCATGTCCTTTCTTCCCAAAACATCTCAAATCTAAGGAACATACTTGTCTATGACAATCCCTGCACATCGTGTGCGAATCATACGATTCCTTGGTCAAACGTCTATTACATTCTTAAGCACAGTATCTAAAGTTAGACGAACTTGAGTCCAACATCGTCAAAACAGTTACTTAAAATTGGTAACAAAGCCAAAATCTATTGTAAGTTCTCTAGAAAGAACCTAACACAACCTGAATAGTCCTAATACCAAAATTGGCCAAAGAAAATACTTCACCAACTGTGATGAAAGACAATAAGAAAAGTAAAGAATTTCAGAACCAACTGCAGCCGACAGCCATAAACAAACTGATCTCTTTGCCAAGTTATTCCTCTCTTTCCCTGAAAGTGGATGGGGCACTGTTACCTACCCAAAACAAAACAGAAAAATTAGTGCAACCAACGAATGTCAGAATTTTAACTGCTGGGTGAGTGAAAATGATATTTTAATGATAAAATAAGGTTTCACATATACTTACCAAACAATTACATTAGCTGTATGCTTTCTTACCTGACAGTCGAAAATTCAAATTCCTGGCAGCGGTAGCAGCGCTGCCATCTTTTGTGTAGGTGATACAGATCCCGCCCACTATCGGGAATACCTGGTACTGCTTGAGCTTTTAGACTTCAATTCGTTGAGCCGCAACGTCCATCTGTGGGGAGGGGGGCGGGCGGGCGGGCTCTTGATTATGTAATATTTTGGTAAGTATATGTGAAATCTTATTTCATCATTAAAATATCATTTTCACATAAGTGACTTACCAAACAATTACATTAGCTGACTCCACATTACCCGGAAGGTGGGTATATGGACAGCTTTCTGAATAAAAATAACAGTCATGTGCTCACATTATATATAATATCTGCAGTACCTTACCTTGTGAGAGAGCAGCTACAGGTAGATACTGCCTCTGGTCAGCGCTCTCATCACATGTAGGAGACGTGGCAGTAGAGGCCAGGGTCGTCCCTACTAATGGTAGGATTTTTTGCAATCATGGAAGTTCACCGATGATTGACAAAAAACAATAATAGTTTGCCCTTGCCCTGGGCGAAAAGACCAGATAACACTACACAACACCATCACCTACACTAAAAATTATATGATACCCTTAACCAGATATAAGAACTGGTGGGTACTTCAGGTACATGTACCCCCAGGCTTCCCATAAACACAAAACACCTCAAACTCAAGGCGAGGAGACAGCAGAGGGTAAACACCGGGTCCCCCTATGCTTCCTCTCCCAACACCATTTCTGCTACTGACACCTGAAGAACTTATACAAGGTGAAAGAAGTCTCAGTTTTCTGGATTGGACAATTACAGCGTTAGCCAAAAAATTGAAGATTGCCAGTCTCTGGATGAGGATTTCCTGCGGACTGGCTCAATCTGTTGTCCTGTGCGGACAGGGCAGCGAGACACGGTTCAGTGGAATTGGCTCCCTTATTCACTATGGGAGTACTCAAGAAGAGAGAATGGTGGTGCTCCTTCACATCTCTAGGAGTAACCACGAACCAAACATGGGCTTTGTTGTTCTACCCCCTTAGTAAAACTCACCTGTTTCCAGAATAAACCATCAAGCATGTACTGTCGGACCTCAAGAACAAGTCTACCGATGATCTTCTGTCTCAATCAGTGAGAAGACCTAAGGAACCTCGGGTGACAGTAGCCAAATCTTCACCTTTCCAAAAGCACACCTTTCGAGGAGGTAAGTTGAGGTGGTAGCAGAGACAAAGACTAACCTATGAACCACCTCCCAGTCTACCAAGAGGCCTCTCTTTACGACAGATAAATGATCGAAAGGTCCTTCACCCACCCGTGGGGGCAAAACTCCACAGCTACTGGGAGGAATGGGGTCGAAGAGGAGCAGAACAGCGGGTCATACAGATGCTTCGAGAAAGATGTGTGATCCCTACCACCGGATACACCACTGTCCAATACACCTGTCTGTTTGACAGCATACACTACGGGATCAATAAGAGCTTTGGCTTTAGCCAAAGACGTAGAAGAGCTCATCAGCCAAGAGGTCAGAGGTGGTAACAGACACTAACTCCCCAGGGTTTTACAACCAGCTTTTTGTAGTCCCCAAGGTATCAGGGGGATGGAGACCTGTTTTGGACGAAAGCGCTTTGAACATCCTCGTCCGGAAGATGAAAATTCAGAATGGAAACAAGTCTATCAGTAATGTCAGTCATCCAACCAAGCGACTGGATGGTATCTCTCGACCTGAAGAATGCATACTTCCATGCCCCCATTCATTAGAACTCCAGAAAGTTCCTGAGATTAGTCTTCAAGAGGAGTCTTCCAGTCCAGAGCCCTCTGGATCGGTCTGCCACACACCTCAAGTATTTACTCGGATTCTCGCTCCTCTGGGAAAATGGCTGCCCTTGATGAGGATCAACACCACCTTTTACTTAGGTGACTGGCTCCTGTGAGCCGGATCCAGTCGTCCGTGTGTGAAGGATTTGGAGAAGACGCTTACTTTGACACAACAATTGGGTATTTTAAAAACCAATGAGAAGTCCCAATTGATTCCTACTTAAGAGGATTCTCTCTAGCTTTTCGGGTTTTTCTCTCCTTGAAGAAGATAGAATCCTGCCTCTCGCCAGTCCAACAGTTTCTGGTTCACCCATCCTGCTCAGCTCTCGAATGGATGAGCCTACACATGAGGCCGCTTCAGATTTTCTTGAAAACAAATTGGTCCCGGAAGACAAAGTCGGCCTCACTAGTTTTCCCCCTGATGGAAGAGATAACGGTAGATCTTTGTTGGTGGCTCTCGAGGGAAAGATTACAAGAAGGAATTTCCCTAGTCGTGTCGAACCCCGACCTGCCGTTCTTCTCAGATGCCTCAGCCAGCGGATGGGGGAGCCCTCCTAGGAGCCAAGAGAGTATCAGGTCTGTGGACAGAATGAGAAAAAACCTTGCACAACAATGGGAAGGAATTGAAGGCCATCCTTTAGGAGTACAAGCGTTCGACTTTTAGTCACAGGAGGAAACATAGCAGACTACAGGCGGCCCTCGGTTAGCGGCAGGGGTTCCGTTCCTGGCCACCGACGCCAAGCTATTTTCGATGCTGAGCGATTTTAAAGCCTACGGCGGCCGCACACCTTCTTTCGAAACTCTAGACCAGTCAAAGGCGCCGTAATCCCACAACGGCGCAATAATAAAAGTAAATATTTATGCATTATAGTACTATAGAATTTACTGTACCAGTCATGTGGGTGTCTAGAGTATGTAAAGATATAATAAGTTTATACAGTGTACAGGTAGCTGTAGTGTTCAGGTTACGATCATTAGTCTTACGATAGTCCGATTTTATGAGAGATCAAATTACAATGGCCTAACTTTATCCATCTTCTAGTTACATAAGTTCAATAACAGCAAAAGAGAATGATGAAAGTATGATTTTAACGTTATACTCGTTGCGTGCAACGTTGTACAGCCATGAACAACCGAACGAGAAACGACTTTTTTTTTTCTAAGTACAAACCGAACTGGATAACATCTGTTTGGCTTGTATTTCGATCATCGTACTACAGTGCAACATTGCCGTACTTGTTATAAATGGTGTTATGTATAGAATAGAACTGAGATATCCTAATGTAATAACTTTATTCGCTATAGATCAGAGATCAATATAGATTAAAGATCAATCGGGAAATATACCGTTAAATTTAAACCTAGTTATAACTGAAGCTGAGAAAACTGTTCAAGCTGCTAATGACTATTATCGTACATCGGCAACAAGGATAAAACTGCAGTAAAATTGGGATAAAATCATTTTAATCAAAACTACTGTGCTTGAAAGAACACATTTTACTGTTGGTTTCACGCCGATATAAGATAAATAACGTAAAGTTCGTATTACAATGATATAAGGGATTATTGCGAACGGAATCACATAATTTTTTGCGCAATAAACATGCCGCCAACGTAATCTGTTAACGAAAAAAATAGTACTAGTTCACATTCACAACGAGACATATTCAATAAATATTTCCACCTAAAAAAACGCTGTATAAGGAAAAATAACTTTGTCTCATATAAGTCAAGTATATAGATATTCGTTTATGCTAACTAGAAGAAAGAGCATTCGCTCAGAATTGCATTATGGTGAAACAAACTTGTATTCATCAGCTGATTTCAAACCACAACATTGGCCGCTCCGCGGAATATGGGCTTAAGTTTGCCGTAGTATTATAAAATACCATATAATATGAGAATACATACAATATTCTTGGATACAGTGAAATAATGTATAACTTTTTAAAGGATTTATGGAAAAGATGCATAATTAATCAAATAACACAATGCATTTTTTCGGAACTGGCGGACAAGAACGAACATGAAAAACCATCCTCTGACAACGTGGAGCGTAGTTACAAAGGCTGCCTTAATTTGTATCTTATTTCTGTACAAAAATGAAAATACCTTTACGTAATATATTTTAACACATTTTAAACATAAAGCATAAACATTTGAAAATCGACACATCGATCGCTAAATTTGCACTCTTTTTAACTCGATATTTTCGGAAGAGCGGCAGACGGCGGCATACAAGAACGAACTTGAAAAAAACATCATAGTCGATAACTTGAAGGGGAGTTTCAAAAGCTGTCTTTTTCATCTGCACAGAAAATAAAAAATACCCTATTCATATACATTTTCATACACATTTTAAACATAAAAGCATAAAAACATATAAAATCGACACACGACGCTAAAAAATTTGCACTCTTTTAACTCTATATAAGAGCGCAGACGGCGGCTACAAACGAACTTGACATCCCCCGTAGTCGATTTTAAAACGAAGGGGAGTTTCAAAAGTGCTTTTTTATCATATTCTGCACAGAATAAAAATACCTATTCGAAAATACTTTTTCTACACATTTTCTAAAGCATAACATTATAAAAAATCGCACATCGATCGCTAATTTGCACTTTTTTTAAATCTATCGATATTTTCGGAAGAGCGGCAGGCGGCGCTTACAAGAAAGAACATGAAAAAATATCGTATTTGATAACGTGAAGGGCAGTTTCAAAAGCTGCCTTTGTATCATATTTCTGTACAGAAATAAAAATGCCTTTCACGTAATACATTTTCATACACATTTTAAACAAAAGCATGAACATTTATGAATCGACACATCCATAGCTAAATTTGCACTTATGTAACTCGATATTTTCGGCATAGAACAGCGTCAGAGGCATATATTTTACCCTAATACCTACGTAATAACTCTCCATAAAATTTGTTAATATAATTTGCATAACCTTTATGGTCTGAACGGCATTTCTAACAAATGTATGAACTCGTTAGACAACGTTCCTGCGGCGCTGTTAACTGAAATTGTGCCGTAAAAGATACCTTTAAAATGCCTTATTTTTTTTAATGAATATTTTTGACGACCGCCGTAAAACCGATTCGCCGTTGAGTGATTGCGCCGTTAACCGCAGGCCGCCTGTACTTGGCCAACACCACAGCATTGTCATATGTGCGGAAGCAGGGAGGGACCCACTCGTTCTCTCTCAGGAAGATAGCTGAAGTTCTCCTCACCTGGACGAATGAGAAGAGGATCACCCTTCTTCCAAGATTGCATAAGGGAGAATGAATGTGATTGCAACCAAACTGAGTCGGGTAAATCAGGTGTTACCAACAGAAAAGACTCTGAACAATGTGTATGTCAGGACCTCTGGAAGCTTTGGGGAAGACCATCGATAGATCTGTTCGCCACATCGAGGAACAATCGCCTTCCCATTTTCTGTTCACCGATTCCAGAACACTAGTGTGGAGAACAGATGCGATGCTGCTAGATTGGACAGGACTGGACGTTTACGCTTTTCCTCCCTTCGGGATGATAAGAGAGGTCTTAAACAAGCTTCAATCACACCTGAATGTGACAATGACTCTAGTAGCACCATTCTAGCCCAGGAGAGAGTGGTTCCCGGACTTTCTCAATCTGCTGGTGGATTTCCCCAGACTACTTCCACAAAATCCATCACTTCTCAGATAACACCATTTCAACCGATATCACCAAGGGTTGTCCGCTCTGGCCCTGACAGCATTCAGACTGTTAGGAACCTGTTCAGAGCAAAAGGGTTTCCGCAAAGGGCACCAGAAGCTATTGCTAGCTGCAGAAGAAGCTCTTCTGCCAAGCTCTACCAGTCCCAGTGGAGAGTTTTAGGTCATCTGTAACAGAGATTGCGGAATTTTTTTCATTTCTGAGGGACACC
>NC_087205.1:15850426-15883419 GCF_015104395.2 Macrobrachium nipponense | reverse complement strand
CTCGGGCCCCAAAACGACTCGAGCCGAGACGTGGCTCTGCTGGTGGGAGCGGCGATCCTTCCCCGAGGTCGATGTGCTGACGAATCAGCGCCATAACCTCGGCAAAGTTCCTCTGGATCTCGGAAGTCACAGCATCTTGCAGAGTGGGACCGTTAACAGCCCTTCGAACAAGAGCATATTCCGAGAACCTTCCTCCTAAGAAGGGGGAACAGCGACAGCCCTCTCGGTCTTCTCCATCCACTTGCGCATACGTCCTGGCCGGTCCAAGAACCGTGCCTGGCACGTAGGGCGTCGTGGTGGGATCATGAGGGCGCACCCCTCACGATCACTCCTCAATACCTCGCTCCTCCCGGTGTAACCCGAGGAGGTTGAAGGTACGGGAGAGGCAGACCTGACGTTACCTCCTCGCTCGCTGGCAGAACCAGCAGGCTTGGAGGGCTGCAGGCGATCGTCAACCGCGGTGGCGATCGAGCTGCAGGCCTGGTCGAACCGTCTCGCTGTGGAGAACGGCTGGACTGAGCACAGCGGCCCCGATCTCGAGTGTCAGAAGAGCTGGTGCTGGTTGCCGTACCCGATCGCTCTCTGTGAGAGCGACGGTCAGGCGACCTGCAGGCTCCACTGTCACAGTGAGACCGGTGCTTGTCCTCACGGCACGTCACGTCGCTGGTTCCAGCCGTGGCTGGTACGGCGAACGGGAGGACCTCTTCCCAGCCTCAGCCCGTGGCCGGTCGTGGACCGTCACGTCCCCGGGTAGCCAGCTGGTCGCCGCGAGAGCGAGAGCTGGTCTGGTGAGAGTCGCTGTGAGCGGCTGTCACCAGTCTTCCGCCCCGTGCCGTGAACCTGACGCTGAGCGAGCTCCGAGGTCTGGTTCCTGGCTGCACGGTCGCTGGTAGGCGACCGTACACTCGGTACCTCCCGCGAACGAGAGGCCGAGACGGACCCTGATGCAGTGGCAGAACCACTGACCAGGCAGAGGAAGTACCCGGTGTTAGCCGGTACTCCCTCTGGTCCCCGTAGTCTTCTTCCTTGCGGAAGAAGAGAGGAACGGGCCCCGCTCCCGAAGGAGCAGGAGACCAGCGGAAGGAATTAAACCCTCCCGTCCCACCGAGGTGAGACGGGTCCCGAGAAGCTCCCGAGGGAGACTTCTTAGGAGGGAGGAGGCAACCTTCTTCTTCCTCGGCTGTGAAGCCTTAGAAGTCGAAGGGGGAAGAGGGCGGCAGCCGACGACGATGAAGAAGATGAAGACGACGACGACGACACCTTCCTCCTCTTCTTCGTCAGCTTCCTCAGGACAGACGTTCAGATCTGCCATCCATGGGCGGGGAGCCGGGGCTGCTGTAGCCGAAGCCACCAAGGGCCCGGACGCACCTGTACAGACAGACCATAGTCTTGGGTAGTACCACCACGAACAGGGACGACGTTCAGCAGGTATGTGGGCATCACAGGAACAGCAGGCACAGCCAGCACATGCATTGGTAGGACAGCCCAGCGCAGCAACGGCAGGGACAGCCAGCGCAGCAACGGCAGGGACAGCCAGCGCAGCAACTGCATGGACAGTCAGCCCAGAATCGGCAGGTACGGCAGGCAGCACCCGGAAAACACAGGAAGTGGAGCAGCAGCCAGCAACATCCTGGTACCGGCGGCAGGTCCAGGGGCGAGCTCTAGGGCAGCGGAAGTGTGGTCGCTGCAGCGCGGCAACCACGAGCGGCGGCGGCACGACCCCCCTCTCGGTACGGCGAACGGCACTTCACAGCGGCTGTAGGCAAGACTGTTACCACGTGAGGCGAGTACACAGGTGAGGAGGGACGTCGTCACCTGGAGCGTGGTCACCACTCCATGGGTGACCGCAGTAGGCCCAGACATAGAACCGCAGCCCCTGGACACTAGCACGCCCTGCAAATGGAAGGACGCCCATACCTCACCAAGGTACCACCCTCGTGGCAGTAGCACCTGCGGAAATAAACAGTAGTAGCGATTAGTGGGGGGGAAGTCCCCTCGCGCGGGGGTGAGCCCTCTCCGAACGAGTGGAAGACCCCGAATACAATTGTACATCGGGCACCGAGCGCCCTCCCCCCGCGATCGACGGATCGGGGCGAGGAGAAGAACGAAAACCGATAACCTCCCCCCCCCAAGGGGAAGGGCCATCTGTGGGAGCTGAGCGGGGGGGGGTTCTCGTTCCCCACCCACCGCACAGCACCCATGTACCCCAACAATAATATAAGAGCCCGAGAGCAATCGTGCCCTCGGCCCGAATGCAAGGGCATAAGGATCAATTCCCTGACTGAGCGGAACTGAACCAAATAAATATTGATGCAATCAATAATAAAAGGATAAAATGAAAAAGAATCTTGCATTACGATTCACTTCACACTGAATAAGGGCTCGGATCGAGCACATTTGCGCCCTTGGTACCGAGCGCAAGGGTAAAAGGATCCATTCCCGATTATGAATGGAAACCTTGATCCATAATGAATTGATGCAATCAAAATATATATGAAAATGAAAAGAATACTGCGCTTGCGATTTCACTTCATACAAATAAAAAGGGGAAGGATCAATTCCCGGGAAATAGCGGAAACATTGATCCAAGTAAACAATGCAATCTCAATAAAATATGAAAATGAAAAACAAGAACTGCACTGCATTTCACTTCATTCAAATAAAAAGGGGAAAGGATCAATTTCCGGGTAAGCTCGGAAACTGATCCAAAAAAGAGTATTGCTACAATCAAAATAAATATATGAAAATGAAAAAGAATACTGTACTTGCGATTCCACTTCCATACAGAATAAGTTTTCGTGTCGAGCGCATTCGCTCGGCAACGAGCATACAGGTCAAAAAAATATAAATGAAAAGAGCACTTACTTACGATTTTCATCTACACATTTCCAACCATACGCTCGGAGCGAGCGCGCTCTCCGCCCTCGGCACCGAGCATACACAATACGAGGATCATTTCTGGGAAAATGAATTCCCGCACTTACGCCCTTCAGTCCGGCACCGGGTAAACGGAGGGGGGGGGGGGGGGCGTGGAGAAACCAAGATCCTTTAATTCACAATTGAATTCAATGGAAATAAATATGAAATGATTGTACTTACAATTCAGTTTCACTAGATAAATAGAAAAAAAAAAAGAAAACACAACCATGCGAAAGCAACGACGATGAAGCGGGCAGAGAGCGATGATACACGTCCACACGCCAGCAGGCCGAAAGCAAAAGTGGTTTGTTTACCTCCCAGTCGCGCGGCGCGCGCTGTCGGACAAGCAGTTAACTACCGAACCCCTTGTTCGAAAGCTTACGACCTATCCAGCTGCCGCTAGTACCTTCCTATTGTAAAAGGACCGAAGGTTTGTATGCCGTGTCGGACCAATTTTTAAATATAAGCTAAAATCTTACTAATTCACTATGGTATTTTCTTTAATGAATTTGATATTATTGCTGTATTAAATTAGTATTAATATTTGAAAAATAGTAAATCATTTATTTATCATACAAAAAAACATACATCTTTGTAGTAGAGAGAGAGAGAGAGAGAGAGAGAGAGAGAGAGAGAGAGAGAGAGAGAGAGAGAGAGAATTATTATTTTTTATGGAGATACCGAGTTACTGACAGCTATAATGAAACATATACGTAACGTAATATTAAAACAGAAGAAGAATTCTAAAAAATACATACGTATTTGTTGGCTTCATGATCGTAACCTCGGAACAAGAGTCGTAACCCTGGGCGGATTTTTCAATGAATATTTAAGAAAAAGCGTCGTAACCTCGGAACATCGTAAGCCGGACCCGTCGTAACCCGGGGACCGCCTGTATATATATATATATACAGTGGTCCGCCCATATTCGCGGGAGATGCGTACCAGACCCCCATGCGAATAGTTAGAATCCGCGAATGTTTGGAACCCCCCTCTAAAAGTGCTCATAAATCCCTATCCTGAACATGCAAACACCAAAGTATCCTAAAAAGACCATCCTTCATCAAATATCATAAAATATCCTATTATTGGTTCATATTAATCTGTGAAATATTATTAATACTGTTTTAAAGTAAATCTTATTACATTTTATGGTTATACATAAATACATACTATGTACGTACTACATGACTAGTTACGTATGTGATAAGTTGAGTCCCCCCGCCCCCCATAAGTATTCAGTCATGCACGTTTTCTTTCATACTGTTACTAGTTGAGCCATCCATTTTCTTTTTACAAAGGAAGCAATTGTATGTGAAATCACAAATACCAAATGTCTACTTAAAGTATTATCCTACATCAAATATACCATTGAATTGGTATTATTAATATCATTTTAAAATCATCTTAAACATTTTTACCATTAGAAATATATACCAAAACAGCATAGCAGAGAGAGAGAGAGAGAGAGAGAGAGAGGAGGAGATAGAGAGAGAATAACTCCTTACGGTTTCAATAGATTGAAATGAATGTCTGTAGGCAACTTTTTTCCCCTCCCACCCAGAATTACATATATTTCTCCAGAGAAGAGAGAGAGGACTGTGCAATTATGTTTGTCTGTCTATCAGTTCTTTTGCTGAGAGCGAGAGAGATAAAAGGAAGAAATAGAAACACCAAATGTATGACAAGTATCTTGTGGAGAGAGAGAGAGAGAGAGAGAGAGAGAGAGAGAGAAGAGAGAGAGAGAGTTGTCCTTACAGTATTTTATTTAAAAGAGAGAAATGGAATGATTATTGTATTTAAAATACTCAGGTATGAATTTTGTACTTACAGTTAATAGTATTATTATTGGAAAATATTAAGGATAAACTTATTACATACATGGTCCATGAAAATGATCTCATCTCAGTAAGAGAGAGAGAGAAGAGAGAGAGAGAGATGAGAGAGAGAGAGAGAGAGAGAGAGAGAGAGAGAGGAGAGGAATTACATAAACCATTAAATTTGTGACCATTGTATGGCATTGTTTTACTTTCCCAGCTCCGAGCGTCACTGGAGTTATGAGTTAGGGAAATTGATACAGAAAAAGACGAAGGGAAGAATTTTCATTTGAAAATTAGTATCGTATTATTACTACTTCTATTATTATTATTATTATTTTGAAAATAAAATAAACGTGTGCATTTACCATAAAAATTCTCTCATCTCAGTAAGAAAGAGGAGTTATCCTTACAAGTGAAATGGAAAGTTAATTTTCATCTCTTTAAAATACTACCATTATGAATTTTGTAATTACAGTTTTATTATTATAATTATTATTATTAAATAACTGAAATTATCAATAAACATTTTTCATATTAGTACCATAAAAATCTTTCACATCTGATAAAAGAGAGAGAGAGGAGAGAGAGAGAGAGAGAGAGAGAGAGAGAGAGTGTTTATCTCTCTGTTCTCTCAAAAATACTTATAACACTTCCAGGAAAGAGAGGGAGGGAGTTACCACTATGACACATTATTATTTTGTGTGGCAAGAGAGAGAGACAGAGAGAGACAGAGAGAGAGAGAGAGAGTTAGCTAGCCTTAATTAAAAGTGACATGGATAGATTAGTATTTTATTTCTTTAAAATACTATCACATAATATGAATTTTGTAATTACAGTTGTTATTATTATTATTATTATTATTATTATTATTATTATTATTATTATTATTATTATTTGAAAGTATTAAAACATATAGTACAAGTACTATAGAAAAATCTCGAGTCTCGGTAAATGAGAGAGAGAGAGAGAGAGAGAGAGAGAGAGAGAGAGAGAGAGAGAGAGAGAGAGAGAGAGAGAGAGAGAGAATTATTATTTTTATTTTGTGATATCATTTAAACTTATTAAACTTACTAATACAGTATTAATCAAAATTAATATTTGAAAATGAGTTAATCATTTTTGTTTCATAAAAATGTATTTATTCATGAAAATAAACATCAAAATACACTAATTAGTGATTATTTTCGTCGGAAAATAAAAAGCCGCAAAATGGGCGACAGTCCGTCCGTGAATAATTTCTAGATAGGTTCCAAAGAAAAATCCGCGAATGTGTGAGTCCGCGAATACGGGGGGACCACTGTATATAGATTGATTGGGTATACCAGTAGGAATGGCTAGAAATACCAAAATCAGTTGGTATTCTATCAAAGAGCAAATTAAGCTAACTAGTAATTTAATGTGTGATGTTTTATGGACAAGTGCAAGGAAGACTCATCCCAACTTGAACACATTGTCATCATTGAATTATGGATTACTTCTAGTAAAATGCTTAAAATGTTAATTATAATTATGGTTGTTTCTCATTATTAGTTGTTCTAAACTAAAGTAGGTGTCAAGTCTTGTTATGTACTTTGCATGTAATTAGCTGCTTGATTTTCCTTTTAGGTATAATAAGTATGGAAGACAAGGCAGCTGTTGCTATAGCTCCAGCTCCAGCTGCAGCTGCAGCTCCAGCTCCAGCTCCAGTTGCTTTAGAGGATGAATATCCTCCTGGTGAAGAACCTCCAGCCAAAGGTAGTGGAAACGTTAAAGATACCAAAAAAGAGACATCAGGCGCTGCAGAGGAGGACGAGGAACCACCCCCGCCCGGAGTTGACTTAGAAGAACACAAGAAGCAATCAAGGGATGATACTGATAATTTAGATGAGTTGAGTAAGTGTGTGACATGGATACTGTTTTTTTGTGTAGGAATAATTTTTTTTATAAGTAAAAAAATAAATGGTAGCTGATTTGCACATGCAAATTTATCCTATAAATAAAAAAAATAAATGATAGCTGATTTGCACATGCAAATATATCCTACAGTATGTAGGTTTCTCATGGTAAGGTTTGAAGTTTTGACTGTATAAAAGATAGGATAGGAGACTACAGGTGCCAAATTGTGGGATAAGAAATAAGTTATCAAAGGTATATAAAGTGAATGACTTATGTAAAAGTAGTGTTACTCTGTTATTGTAAGGAGAAACTGGAGTGTTTGTGGAAACATTCTCCCTGATGATGCTTTTCAATTGGAACTTTAAAAGTTCAAGTGAAAGTACAATGCATTAGTATTACCCAGAAACAATTCTCCTTGTATGCTTAAGTTGTAATTAAGTAGCTTACCCAGTAATTACATAATTAAGAGTTTCACTTAAATGACTTACCAAACAATTACATTAGCTGTACGCTTTCTTACCTGGCAGTCGAAAATTCAAATTCCTGGCGGCGGTAGCAGCGCTGCCATCTTTTGTGTAGGTGATACAGATCCCGCCCACTATCGGGAATACCTGGTACTGCTGAGCTTTTAGACTTCAATTCGTTTTCTGCTGCCACGGGGTAACACCAGTGGGTTGTGTTGCAGTCGACTTTCGTCGCCATTGTGGATTTTTTCTTTTTGGTGATGTACAATTTCTTGGTTGGCTTTTTTGCTTCATCAGTTAGTTGCCTAGTCATTAACAAGTTATTACGAAGATGCCTGATGCTAGTTCTTCTTCAGTTAGGTTTTGCAGCAGTGGCTGCAAAACTAGATTAGCTAAACTATGCCACGATCCGCACTCCAAATGTATTAATGTAGGGGTCAGTGCTGTAGCAAGGAATTAAATTGTGATGAGTGCAGTAGTTTAGATGAACAAGGTTGGAAGACTTTTCAAGCCCATTTGGATAAAATGGACAAAGATAGGAGAAGGAAACAGCGCTTAGAGCGTGTAGTAAAACTAGAGTAGAGACAACTTCCGTGCTTTAGAGGAGAGCAAACCGTCACTATCTTCTCCACTTTTATCTAGTATTTCACTTTTTGATAGTCCTCCAACTTCAGTACCATTTACTCCAGACCAGGTATCCCATGTTTCCGATCCCAACACCATTTCCATGTTAGAGGTGCATTCGTAAAGAGTCAAGCAATAAGGCCAGTGTTAGGCCAAGTGTCAGTGTCAGTGTCAGTGTCGTGTCCGAGGAGGCGGCTGTCCGTTCCTCCTGTTCTCCTAGACGAAGGTCACTGTCATACTCCCCTGCTCCCGGGAGAAGACATACCGGAGGTCGAAGGGAGACTGAGGGAGTTTGCCCACGGTCAGTCGCCGACTCCGTCAACGTAGTCGACTCGCGAGTGCCCAGGAAACGCCGCTGTAAAGGCGTAGATATCAGTGACGTGCAGTTGTCATCCGACTTGGAAGTGCAGTCGCCTGTGTCGAGGCGTAAAGTGTGTAGTGATTTAGTGTCACGTCCTTTGAAGAGACATGCCCAGCGTACGAGAGGGATGTCGCCGCCTGTTAAGAGCGCTCGCGCGCTTGCGAGACTGCTCATATGTCTCGTGTTGTTTCGACTCCCAGTCGTTCGTTTTCTAAGAAGAAGTGTACGACAGCCACGGCTCCGGTCCAGATTTTCGGGGAGGATCGTCAGTCCTCTTCGGATAGGGTATCTTCGGACGGAGTCAAACATTCAGGTGAGTTGTGAGACTGACTCGCACACTTACATACGAAATTCCTCAAAACGACAACCCTGGTTGTGTGTCGATAGGATTTTCGACTCGTTCGCCTCATTCGTCTCGAGCTTTTTCGACTCGTTCGCCTCATTCACCTCGAGCTGCTTCGACTCGTTCACCTCATTCGCCTTGAGCTGCTTTGACTCGTTCGCCTCATTCACCTTGAGCTGCTTCGACCCATTCGCCTGATTCGCCTTGAGCTGCTTCGACTCGTTCGCCTCATTCGCCTTGAGCTGCTTCAACTCATTCACCTCATACGTCTCGTGTTGTTTCAACTCCCAGTTGTTCGTAGCCACGACTCCGGACCAGAATTTCGTGGAGGATCGTCAGTCCTCATTGGATAGCATATCTTCGGACGGAGTCAGACATTCAGGTGCGTTCATTCGCACACTTGTAAGACTGACTCGCATCGTTGGATTCGTTGTGTACAGTGGTACCGTTTTTTTTTTTTTTTTTTTTTTTTTCTTTTTTTTTTTTTTTTTTTTTTCTACAAAAAGGCAAATGAAGAATTTCATTATTCAGTACCATAGCCTGTGGTCGGAAAAGCCACGAGGAGTTGCCAGATGTCACCAGAAAGCCACACTTGTGGACGAAATTCCTCAAAACAGCAACCCTGATTGTGTGTCGATAGGATTTTCGACTCGTTCGCCTCATTAGTCTCGAGCTGTTTCGACTCGCTCGCCTCTTACGTCTCGTGTGGTTTTCAACTCCCAGTTGTTCTTTTTCGAAGAAGAGTCACGACTTTTGCTTCGCCCAAGGATGATTCGAAGGCCAAACCCTTGCTAGAGGATTCTGCTTTGGACCCATTTAATATCAGCTTCAAGAATTGATGGTCTTTTTGTAGAAGACAACGAGCCAGACGGAAGAGGAAGACGGGATGTTGGCCGACATGTCGGACGAGGAAACCCAAGACCAGGATTCAAAGACCTCTTCTGCTTATTCTAGTCTGTTAAAGTTCCTGTTGCAGATGTATCCGGACTTTGTTTTTTGAATCAGCTTCGCCTTCTTCCCCTCCGTTGATGTTTGGAAGGAGGAGATCAACGCCTTCGAGATTACCGAAACCAGTCCTCGAAGAAAGCACTGAAAAAAGAGAAGAGTGGCTTGCTAAGAAAAAGGAGTCAGGCAAGGCTTTGTTCGCCTTCCCTCAGTCGAAGTTGCAATAAAAACTACAGGTTTTATGCCACAGGAGAAGTTCCTTCTTTGGGAGTTTCTACCTCCTCCCAAGGAGACTTCTCCAGCCTTGTGGACTCTCACTTACTCTGCTCGCTGTGGCTAAGGCGACTAGGAATAGTGTCTTCCTAGTTAAGTCTCTCATGGTTGATGATTTCAATGGTTCGAATTGGGGACCTTAAGCCACCTTAAACTACATCCAATTCCATTCCACTTCTTCATGCTTGGAATGTTGGAGGAACTAAAGACGATTGTCAAGGCCTCTTTGCTTGGAAACTGATGTAACTTCTTGGTGTCCCTCAGAAATGAAAAAATTCCGCAATCTCTGTTATAGATGACCTAAAACTCTCCACTGGGACTGGTAGAGCTTGGCAGAAGAGCTTCTTCTGCAGCCAGCAATAGCTTCTGGTGCCCTTTGCGGAAACCCTTTTGCTCTGAACAGGTTCCTAACAGTCTGAATGCTGTCAGGGCCAGGGCGGACAACCCTTGGTGATATCAGTTGAAATGGTGTTATCTGAGAAGCGATGAATTTTGTGGAAGTAGTCTGGGGAAATCCACCAGCAGATTGAGAAGGTCCGGGAACCACTCTCTCCTGGGCCAGAATAGTGCTACTAGAGTCATTGTCACATTCAGGTGTGATTGAAGCTTGTTTAAGACCTCTCTTATCATCCCGAAGGGGGAGGAAAAAGGAAAAGCGTAAACGTCCAGTCCTGTCCCAATCTAGCAGCATCGCATCTGTTCTCCACTAGTGTTCTGGAATCGGACAATAGAAAATGGGAAGGCGATTGTTCCTCGATGTGGCGAACAGATCTATCGATGGTCTTTCCCAAAGCTTCCAGAGGTCCTGACATACACACTGTTCAGATTCTTTTCTGTTGGTAACACCTGATTTACCCGACTCAGTTTGGTTGCAATCACATTCATTCTCCCTTATGCAATCTTGGAAGAAGGGTGATCCTCTTCTCATTAGTCAGTGAGGAGAACTTCGGCTATCTTCTGAGAGAGAACGAGTGGGTCCCTCCCTGCTTCCGCACATATGACAATGCTGTGGTGTTGGCCAAGTAGTCTGCTATGTTTCCTCCTGTGACTAAAAGTCGAACGCTTGTACTCCTAAAGGATGGCCTTCAATTCCTTCCCATTGTTGTGCAAGGTTTTTTCTCATTCTGTCCACAGACCTGATACTCTCTTGGCTCCTAGGAGGGCTCCCCCATCCGCTGGCTGAGGCATCTGAGAAGAACGGCAGGTCAGGGTTCGACAATACTAGGGAAATTCCTTCTTGTAATCTTTCCCTCGAGAGCCACCAACAAAGATCTACCGTTATCTCTTCCATCAGGGGGAAAACTAGTGAGGCCGACTTTGTCTTCCGGGACCAATTTGTTTTCAAGAAAATCTGAAGCGGCCTCATGTGTAGGCGTCCTGACTTAACAAACTCTCCAGTGAAGCCAGGGTCCTGACTAGGCTCATCCATTCGAGAGCTGAGCAGGAGGGGTGAACCAGAAACTGTTGGACTGGCGAGAGGCAGGATTCTATCTTCTTCAGGGAGAGAAAAACCCGAAAAGCTAGAGAGAATCCTCTTGAGTAGGAAATTGGGACTTCTCATTGGTTTTTAAAATACCCAATTGTTGTGTCAAAGTCAGCATCTTCTCCAAATCCTTCACACACGGACGACTGGATCCGGCTCGCAGGAGCCAGTCACCTAAGTAAAAGGCGGTGTTGATCCTCATCAAGGGCAGCCATTTTCCCAGAGGAGCGAGAATCCGAGTAAATACTTGAGGTGTGTGGCAAACCGAAGCAGAGGGCTCTGGACTGGAAGACTCCTCTTGAAGACTAATCTCAGGAACTTTCTGGAATTCTAATGAATGGGGGCATGGAAGTATGCATTCTTCAGGTTGAGAGATACCATCCAGTCGCTTGGTTGGATGACTGACATTACTGATAGACTGGTTTCCATTCTGAATTTTCATCTTCTGGACGAGGATGTTCAAAGCGCTTTCGTCCAAAACAGGTCTCCATCCCCCTGATACCTTGGGGACTACAAAAAGCTGGTTGTAAAACCCTGGGGAGTTAGTGTCTGTTACCTCATCTGACCTCTTGGCTGATGAGCTCTTCTACGTCTTTGGCTAAAGCCAAAGCTCTTATTGATCCCGTAGTGTATGCTGTCAAACAGACAGGTGTAATGGACAGTGGTGTATCCGGTGGTGGGGATCACACATCTTTCTCGAAGCATCTGTATGACCCGCTGTTCTGCTCCTCTTCGACCCCATTCCTCCCAGTAGCTGTGGAGTTTTGCCCCCACGGCTGGGTGAAGGACCTTTCGATCATGTATCTGTCGTAAAGAGAGGCCTCTTGGTAGACTGGGAGGTGGTTCGTAGGTTAGTCTTTGTCTCTGCTACCACCTCGAACTTACCTCCTCGAAAGGTGTGCTTTTGGAAAGGTGAAGATTTGGCTACTGTCACCCGAGGTTCCTTAGGTCTTCTCACTGATTGAGACAGAAGATCATCGGTAGACTTGTTCTCGAGGTCCGACAGTACATGCTTGATGGTTTCTTCTGGAAACAGGTGAGTTTTACTCAGGGGGGAGAACAACAAAGCCCATGTTTGGTTCATGGTTACTCTTAGAGATGTAAAGTAGCACCACCATTCTCTCTTCTTGAGTACTCCCATAGTGAATAAGGCAGCCAATTCCACTGAACCGTGTCTCGCTGCCCTGTCCACACAGGACAACAGATTGAGCCAGTCCGCAGGAAATCCTCATCCAGAGACTGGCAGTCTTCAATTTTTTGGCTAACGCTGTAATTGTCCAATCCAGAAAACTGAGACTTCTTTCACCTTGTATAAGTTCTTCAGGTGTCAGTAGCAGAAATGGTGTTGGGAGAGGAAGCATAGGGGGACCCGGTGTTTACCCTCTGCTGTCTCCTCGTCTTGAGTTGGAGGTGTTTTGTGTTTTATGGGAAGCCTGGGGGCACATGTACCTGAAGTACCCACCAGTTCTTATATCTGGTTAAGGGTATCATATAATTTTTAGTGTAGGTGATGGTGTTGTGTAGTGTTATCTGCTCTTTTCGCCCAGGGCAAGGGCAAAATATTATTGTTTTTTGTCAATCATCAGTGAACTTCCATGATTGCAAAAAATCCCACCATTAGTAGGGACGACCCTGGCCTTTACTGCCACGTCTCCTACATGTGATGAGAGCGCCGACCAGAGGCAGTATCTACCTGTAGCTGCTCTCTCACAAGGTAAGGTACTGCAGACATTATATATAATGTGAGCACATAAATGTTATTTTTATTCAGAAAGCTGTCCCTATACCCACCTTCCAGGCAATGTGGAATCATCTAATGTAATTGTTTGGTAAGTCACTTATGTGAAAATGATATTTTAATGATGAAATAAGGTTTCACATATACTTACCAAACAATTACATAATCAGAGCCCGCCTTCCTCCCCACAGATGGACGTTGCGGCTCAACGAATTGAAGTCTAAAAGCTCAGCAGTACCAGGTATTCCCGATAGTGGGCGGGATCTGTATCACCTACACAAAAGATGGCAGCACTGCTACTGCCGCCAGGAATTTGAGTTTTCGACTGCCAGGTAAGAAAGCGTACAGCTAATGTAATTGTTTGGTAAGTATATGTGAAACCTTATTTTATCATTAAAATATCATTTTCACTCACCCAGCAGTTAAAATTCTGACATTCGTTGGTTGCACTAATTTTTCTGTTTTGTTTTGGGTAGGTAACAGTGCCCCATCCACTTTCAGGGAAAGAGAGGAATAACTTGGCAAAGAGATCAATTTGTTTATGGCTGTCGGCTGCAGTTGGTTCTGAAATTCTTGACTTTTCTTATTGTCTTTCTAGAGAACTTACAATAGATTTTGGCTTTGTTACCAATTTTAAGTAATTGTTTTGACGATGTTGGACTCAAGTTCGTCTAACTTTAGATACTGTGCTTAAGAATGTAATAGACGTTTGACCAAGGAATCGTATGATTCGCACATGATGTGCAGGGATTGTCATGGACAAGTATGTTCCTTAGATTTGAGATGTTTTGAATATAATAAGTGGGAAGAAAGGACATGGGAAACATTAGAGCCTCATTTGAAAAAGTTAGCTAGAGACAGAAAAAGAAAGGCAGTCGCCAGGGCAGAATCTAAATCAGTAACTAGCCAAGAGATCTTCCGAATTAAAATTGGATTCACATGTTCTTATCATTTCTTTGGCCCCCGTTCCCAGTTCTCTTGCTATTCCACACACTCCAGTTCCCACTTTCTAGTTACACTGACGACAGCAAAACAAGTCAGTGAAGTGCACCCTTTGGACAAAGGAGTAGGCTTCTCCAAAGGAAAGGCAGTTTGTTCTCATTCCCTTAGATTTCTAGTCAAGAATGAATCCGCTGCTAATCCATGGACTCATTCTTTCTTGATTGACAGTGATGGAGATCTTGTGACGACCTGACGACAATGAAAAGACACTTTGTCCCATAAGATTTTTGAAGTATTATCTTCATAAAATGAAAGATATTCATGGTGACTCTTGCAGTTTGTGGTGCTCCGTTAAGAATCCCTCCAAACTGCTTTCTAAGAATGCCCTTGCATTCTTCCTTAGGGACATCAATCGGGAAGCTTGCTCCTCGATTCAAGAAGGCATTCCCTTTATGCAAGGTAAAATTTCATGAAATTAAGACAGTAGCACTTTGTTGGCTTTCAAAAGGAATGTATCTCGGACGGCAATATTACAATCTACATATTGAAATGTGAGTCTGTTTTTGCTTTCCATTACCTGCGTGACATCGAAACTTTATATGATAATTGCAATACCTGGGGTCCATTTTTATTAGCTGGCATTGTATTTGGAAAGAAAGTTTAGGAAGCAACTTTCCCTAAATTTAGTCTGCTCCTTGACATAAGGTGTTGAAGTTGTTGGGAAGCCTGGCGGTACAAAGTACCGGGAGTACCCGTTAGTCTTTTGGTAGGGTAGTGGTTTTTTATGGAAATATTTTGGGTATACGTAGGTAACAGTTTTTTTTCTGGTTATTTGTTGGTACTGAGCCCTGGGCATGGGCAATGTGCTTATCTTTGTTCACCATCGGAATTGTCCTTCGCTGATTTATTAAAAGCTATGTGGGAAGAGGAAGAAATGCCAAGGTACTGGGAGGAGAGTCTAATGGTATATACATGTATATACAAGCAGAGGGGCGATGTCATGGATTGTGGTAACTACAGGGGAATTCAACTAACAAAGCATGGATTGAAAGCTTTAGAGAGGATACTAGATGAGAGATTGAGAGAGATTGTAAAGATCGGGAAACAGCAGTATGGATTCATGAGAGGAAGAGGGATAGAGTATGCCATCTTCATAGTAAGACAGCTACAGGAAAAGAAGCTAGAGGGAAACCAGGAGTGCTATTGTGCATTTATAGACCTAGAGAAAGCATACAATAGAATCCTAAGAGAAGTAATGTTTTGGTGTTTGAGGAAGAGGAAAGTTTCAGAAAAGTTGGTTAGGCTGGTCAAGATGTTATATCAAAGAACGAGCACAAAAGTAATAACAGCAGTTGGAGGAAACAGAAAACTTTGAAGTTAGTGTTGGGTTACCAGGGGTCAGCATTGAGCCCATTTTTGTTTGTGCTGGCCATGAATGTGTTGAGTGAAGAGATCAGGAATGAAGAGCTGTGGGAGTTGTTGTGTGCTGATCTGGTGATTACTGCTACGAATGAGGATGACCTACAGAAAAGGATTGGAGAGTGGCAGGAGTCTTTAGAGAGGGAAGGCTTAAAGGTGAATGTTTATAAAACTGAGGTTTTGGTGAGCAGTAGGGAAGATAGAGACAGAATAGTAATACAAGAAAGAAGAGGCTTGATTATAAAACAGGCAGAAAAGTTTAAATACTTAGGATCTACTTAAAGCCAAGAGGGAGGATGTGAGGCTGAAGTTGACAGTAGTATAAAAGCTGCATGGGGAAGTGGAGAGGTAGCTGGAGTAGTATGTGGTAAGAAAATGCAGTCAAGGTAAAAGTCAAGATCTATAGCACAGTGATGAGACCAGTGTTAATGTATGGATCGGAAACATGGACTTTAAGATGCAAAGAGGAAGTAAAGCTCGAGAGAATAAGGATAGAATGCTGAGGTGGATTATGTGCATATTGCTGCTTGAGAAATTTGAAAATGATGAAATAGGAAGACGGGCAGGCTTAGTGTATATTACAGAGGGGGTAAGACAGTCACAATTGAGAACATATGGGCATGTGTTGAGGATGGATGACGAAGGCGGGAGTGAAGAGGCCTTGGGAGGAACCTGTTAGAGGAAGATCGAGAGGGAGACAAAGAATTAGATGGCGAGATAAAGTGAAGAAAGATATGGAGAAGAGAGGTTTGGAGGACCAGGCAATCAACTGCTTAATGTATGGATAACAGTAGGAAAGAAGAAGAAAACAGAGTTTTTCACTGAAGTAGTAGCTGCTCCACAGCTATACTGCCACACCACTATGTGATATGAGTGACAACCAGAGGCAGTATCTTCCTGCATCAACTCTTATCAGATCAGGCAAACACAACATTTAATTAATTTTGGCAAAGCTTTCTATTCATGAATCATTACATTACTACAGTAGTACCTCGAGATACGAAATTAATCCGTTCCGAGGCGCCTTTCGTATCATGAGGTTTTCGTATCTTGGACCACATTTTACATGTAAAACTGGCTTAATTCGTTCCAAGCTCTCCAAAAACACCCCAGTAGAAATTTCATAATAAAGCTAAATTGACCTATAAACAATGAAATACTACAACAATTTTGACCATTCAATACGTATCTTAATAATAAAAATGCAAAACCTGTAAATAAAGTGTATATTAGTGTACAAGAAATATTATTACTGTAATGTAAAATGTGGAAGCTTACCTTTCGAGTGAGGCTATCTCCGAAAGTGGCGGCAGAGGAGGAGGACAAATGGCAGATACGTACACTTAACTTTATGAAACACATAAAAAAAATGTCAGAAAAACAAACTAAACTTTACAAAACACATTAACAAAACTGTAACACTTAACTTTACAAAAAACTTAAATAAAATTTATTTTGTCTTTTTTAATTTTACATTTCTTTTTACTTTTTTATACTTTACGTAATTTCAATTTCTTCACCACCGAATGGATGCCAGTCCGTTTATGGGATTTTTTGAACCACCCATGAGAAGCCTTGAACTCTGGGGTTGCCGTTGATGTCCCCTCTCCGCCGTCGTCTTCGGCTTGGGCAATCAAATCGTCGAAAATAGTGCTGGCCTTCTGGCATATTGCCATCTGGGTTATCGTATCGCCATCGATTTCTTGTCTCGATCCCATACAAGAAACAGCCTTTCCATTTCATTATGCACATGGCTCCTTTTGTTGGACAAAATAGTCACACCCTTGGAAGGTGTAGCTGCTTTGATGGCTTCCTTCTGCTTAAGGATGGTGCCTATCGTTGACGGATTTTGGCCGTATTCCTTAGCGATCACACTCAACCACAAGCCAGCTTCATACTTTTTTATTATCTCCATCTTTGTCTCCATAGAAAGCATTCTCTTTCTGTGAACTTCAGCAACTTTCTTGGGACCCATGACTATATGTACTGTACGTAATTAAGTTACGTATGTAGTACGTATATGTACTAATTAGGTTCTCACAACACAATAAAGTAGCACAACGAAATCACTAACGAATTTACGATACTAAACGAAATCGTTGGACCGAACGAATGCCGCATGCGTACGATAAAGCTTCGGGTGCGAAGTGGCCGAGCGAAGGCACGCCACCACGTAAGATGCATGATGGGAGGGATGCTGTCCAATAGGAGAAAAGGATCTCATGGCTTGGCTAGCGTCAGGAACCAATGGGAGAGCAGGAGGATGGTGGCGAGTCTACTAGAACCAAGATGGCGGTGCGAGTTTCAAAATTGTTATCAGGCGAATCTCGGACTTTCAGAAACCTTTCGTATCTTGAAAACTTTTCATATGTAGAGCAGTAAAATTTTTCGTGTCAGCTTTCGTATCTCGAGTTTTTCGTAAGTTGAGCCTTTCGTATCTCGAGGTACCACTGTACTAATGTTTTGGGGTAGAAGTATCCAAGCATCCCACCTCCCTCAATGTGGGAATTAGCTATGTAATTATGTGATCAGAGACACCTTCGTCCCCTAGCATGGATATTAAGGATCATAAAGCAAACTGATCTTTTTGCCAAGTCGTTCCTCTCTTTCCCCAAAAGTGGACGGGGCATTGTTACTTACCAAAAACAAAAACAAAAAGCCCCCCCCCCCCCCCCAAAAATTAGCTCGACCCGCAAATTTCAGAATTTTAACTGCTGGTCGAGTGAAACTCTTAGCTATGTAATTACTGGGTAAGTATAATTAAAACTGTTTTATTATAGAAATGTAATTTTTTATTTATTTATTACTTTGTTAATTTATTTTTCTTTTCTAATAACATTTCTTTTTGTATTTCCCATAACCTGTTTCTTCTTTCAAATGAACACTGTATTCTTTGGAAGCTTGAATTTCAGGTCAGTAGTGGCCCCTGTGGGCTTGATCCATATGAATAAAGTTCGTGATCTAAATAATGGGAGTATGTGTTTGCAATTGGAGACTGTTGAAAGTGAATATCAATAAAAATATAGTAATTAGATTAAAATGAATCTGGGACAGAGAAATATGTGTATATATAATATAATATAATATATATATATCATAATATATATATAGATATATATTATATATATATATATATATATATGTGTGTGTGTGTGTGTGTGTGTGTCATATTGTTTTGATGTAGAATGATCTCTGCAAAATGTTTGGGAAGGGGTTGTGGAAGCAGTGAAAGTAAAGTGGGAATGTGAATGGAAGAAAGGGTGGAGTATTGATATGAAGTGAGCGCTACATGTTGGATGAGGAATATTTGTATGCTTTAATTTTTCACATGATTTCTATAGCATCTCTTAATTATCTTACAGCTGAACAAAAAAAGAACTCTAGCCTGGGTGCTGTTCTCTCAGTACTGAGTACTGGTTCATTTGGATCAAAGGCAAAGGAGAATATTGTTAAAGTTGAAGGTATGAATGCTTATTTACTTAATATATTTGTAGTTACATGTATTTTGCACTGACTGCTTGCACAGTCAAAATGTTATTTTGTAATATTAGGTATATTATGGAAATTTAAGTTAACATTTTCAATGAGTCATATCCTATCAATGCAATTTCTCTCTTTGGTTTAAGTATGCTTCTGATAAGGGACAGTATCCTTGTATTGGATTTTGTTAACTAGCATTTGATTACCATGTTGTTATGAATTTATAATTAATTGTAATGCATATAACTGGAAGTAATCCTCGTGTATTGATCAGTATCAGGTCCAAGGAAGCGATATCACAATGATAAACTGGGGCCCCAACAAGAGGTTGGTGGTGGTGGTAGAGGTGGGGTGGCCAGTTCGACGGTGGATGGGGTGTGGGGGTTGGGGTGGCGGCTGGGGAGGGAATAATTGGAATTCATGGAATGATCAGTATAATAATTATGGTGGATACGATAAGTACGAAGAAGAAGAGGCAGATGAGGATGACACCAGTGCAAATGAAGCCTGGATTGCAGAGGAAACAAAGCTATTAGGTAAGTTCCTTTGATTATTTTCTCTTTAGTTATAGAATTTTAACCTTGTTACAGAAATGTGGCTTAATTTTAAACTATTAGATGAAGAATATTGGAGGAAACCATAATTTCATAAGAGCAACTTACCAATTAATTAAATAGCTAATAGTTTCAACTTCTTGGCAGCTAGAAGTTTGAAGTTGACAGTACCGCCAATTTTTGTTTTGGCCAAGGGACTAACCCCACTCACTTTCATGGTAAGAGAGGAGTCAACTTAGCACAGAGCTTCAATTTATTTCTGCCAGCTGATGGCTGTATGTTAGCTATTAGCAGCAGTTGAATTTTGGACATTTTTAATTCCCAGTTGGTCATTTTGGGAGCAGTTGGTGAAGTGTTCTTGCTTTTTTGGGAGCCGTTTTGGCACAATTAGCCAGCATCAGGTTTTTATAGACTGTAATTACAGATTTTAACTGTTAATTCATGAACAAGGAGGAGGGAGCCAATTAAACTACTAAAATAACCTTAAACCTATTTAGTACCTCTTGAGTCAATTTGCATATTTACAGTAGAGTTAAGGTTCCAGCCAAAAGCATAATAAAAAGGAATACAGCAGCTGCAGTTTACAGTGATGAGAAAATATGAAATAACAAAGCTGGACATTACATTATCAGGGCTATACACCTGTCCAGTACCAGAGCTAGACTGCTCAGTCCCATCACATTATGATATGAAAATATCCTGATCCATACACTGCTCATCAACCTCAACAATAATGACATAAACACCAGAGCCATACACATGCTCAACCCTCTTTACATTATGAGGGTTTGAAAAAGATTAAATTTCCAAGCGACAGTTTAAACATTTCTCATGAAAATTTGTATATAAATTCAGTTTGGATATGTGTGGTAGGAGGTGGTTATTCTTGCCATATACAGGCAATCCCCGGCTTACGACAGGTTTGGCTTACGGTGCTTTTCAATTGTATTCATCAGAAATTAGTTCCGGGTTTATGACACGTTCCAGGGTTACGCCACTTATGACACCAATCTTGCGGAAGAAATATGAATCCAAAAATGCAAATTAATCAATATTTGAAGGGTTTTCTGATGAAAAATGCAATAAGAATGCAGTTTACATAGTCTTTTATACATCCAAAGCATTATGATGCGTCTCGAGAACAGAACCCGTCATAAGCCGGGGACTGCCTGTATTACTATAGTATTTGAGACATGATACAACTCCATTGACCTTCTCAAGTGTATTATGATGAACAACACTTTTTGGTTTTATTATGGTAGGTGGTTCTTCTGATTACAGGGAGTTCCCAGTATCGGCAGGGGTTCCATTCTGACGGCTTGATGATAAGCAAAAATTACCAATTACTGAGTGTTGGTGATTTATGGCACTTATGCTGCTGATAACTGGAAATAGGTGCATTATGGCATGGAATATTGTCGATTTTCGGCACTAGACAAGATCCATAAAACTGGATCATTGATAAACGGGGACTTCCTGTATTTATAAGGACCTGTTGTTCAAAGTCACATTTAGCTTAACAAACAACCTCCTTGTTCGTAGATATTTTTGGGTGGTTCAGTAGTAATTTTAGTGCTATCAAATAGTATTCTAAGTAGATAAATCAATAATATTTTTGCACCATTTTAAAACATTAGCTCTCATTAAATAATGTTTTAAAAGTTAATGTTCTGGTTTTCCTACTTAGCAACTAGAATTTTTTATATTAATAAATTGAAAACATTTTTGTATTAATGAAGTCCTTCAAATACTTGCAGAGGAAGAGTTTGGACCTGGCATCATATCCATCATGTATGATGACGATGGGGGCATGATGTATGTGTGTGATGTAAGTGAAGTTCAATGGAACTATAGTATACTATATACTAGTGTTAATTGTAGCAAGAGCAAATAAGTATTTTGTCTTGATGTTATCCTGTACTCTATTAATTTTGTGACATTTTAAGGCTAGTGTTAAGTGTAACGGGAAACTAAAGTCTTTATGAAATATTACTTTCATCATGCAGTATAAGTAGTTAGTTGATTCTAGAATTTATTTCTTTATATTATTTATTCAGTGTTGTTTATTATGTTGGCAGTGACTATAGAAGGAAGGCAGGGAAATAGGGAGATGAAATAGAACAGTAAGACAAAAGGATGAGAGGATCATTGGCAAGACATGAGGGAACTGGCAAAGGGCAGATATTAATTATGCAAATTATTTTGGAACCATACAGCCCCTGGGATGCTACAATAATTGATTGATTGTTTATGATTTTGAGCTCCACAAATAGATTTTGTTGGCAGCTTTGTAAGTCAGCTGTTTTGACTCTTTGATCTGGTTTAACTCTCAACATTATCAGTTTGGAGAAGCCAACACTTTAGATTAAGCATGTAGCAGTTTGTTTGAAATAAATGTTTGAGACTAGGAAAATTTGTTTTAAAAAAGTTTGTTTCATTCTTTATTACAAAGATTGCCCACATCCTGACCTCATGGAATTGGCACACCACTATAGAAAATCAAGGAATTAACAAATAATCTACAATTGTGTCGCACTGATCTAATATATTGATTAAAACACTGATGATTTTATTTGGTAGTTCTGCCCTGCTTGTCAGTTCCCTCATTTGACAAGCTAGTGAGAAATCCAATTGTTTCATAATTGTATTTACATTTCTCTCAGATGATCTCATAATATGTCAGGGGAGTGTTATAAGGTTTTTTCATATGCATCCTAGGAAAAGTAAAGATTAAAGGTTTTGTTGTACTGTAGTTACAAAATAAGCCATTTAAGAAAAGTTTAAGTAAACTGACCATTGCTGCACTTGAATGTTGCTCATACAAGGGAGTAGACTAGTCAGATTGTTCTTAAATACTATAATTTGCATTTGAATGTTTTTGCTCCAGTTTATTATTTTTAAGAATTCCTCGGGTTTTAAGATGGATGTGTTAACCCTTAATGGACGGTAGCTTCTCAGGAGTAGTAATAACAGGTTTGGGGTGGTTGACGGATATTAAGCACCATCGGTTTGGAAAGAATCGGGTGGGAAAGAGGTGTCAATACTATTATAGCCTGTAGATTCAATAATGGCAACTTTTACACTGGCTAAAATCACGAGTCACGAATCTTGCATCTCAGGACTTCAGTTCTGCTTCTGACTTCAAGGGAGAATGTACTGCGTCTGTCTCACAAGATGTCGTTTTGTAAATTTGCTCATAAATATACCAAGGGGGTTGCTGTTGATTTTCGTTCTTGTCTTTTATGATAGTATGTCAGTTGTAAATGTAATTTTGCAAAGAAAAGTAGAAAGACTTTAGAAACAACATTTGCAAATAAAAAAATTATTGAATCTTCGTTCTCGGTAAATTTACATAAATATTTTTCAACAAATATGCTAAAAATTTGTTACTGATTTGATTTCTTACCTGTTTTGATTTTGTGTGAGCTGTAATTACATATAATTTTACAAAATGAAATTAAATTATTTATTAGAAAAAACATTTAAGTTGGTAAAATATATGACTGTCTTGTAAAAATGGTTGTAAATAGTCATTGTTAACTCTTTGTAGAAAGTACAGAAAATTGTTAAAAAAAATGTTCTTTCACCACGTGCATTTGCATATCATCTATTTCCATTGATGTGTTGTTTTCATAAATTGGCTGACTTCAAAGTGTACCCTGGCCTGAGGAGCTGCATATTAATTTTTTTACCCATCCACTAAGGGTTAGCATACAGGAACTATAGCAAGTATTTCTAGTAACATTTGTAGCCTTGCATCACCTTGTAGTTGTCAAAGGCATCAGCCACATCGTTTGCTTTTCAGTAATTGATATTTTTATATCAGTAACTTATCAAGTAATTACATAGCCAACACTTTCTAAGTGCTGGCAGCTAAAATGTGAAAATCTGGGTAGTGATTCTTTTGTTTTTTGTGTAAATAACTAGCCCTGTCCACTTTCAGGGAAGAAGGGAAACAAACTAGGAGACAGCTCAATTTAATTCTGCCAGCTTCCAATGAAGGTTGTAAGCTGCTGCTATAATTTGAATTTCGTATGCTTTATCGTTTGTTTTTTTAGGACTTTGGTGATGTATTTTTTTTCCTTTGGTAGCCTTTTGGCATTTATTTAGTCAGGTTGTTATTTTAAGACTTTTTCTCAGTTTTGGATTGGTTTTGAGACTGATTAGTTGACTTATTTGTGACAACATCTGACATAATTGTTTCTAGTAGTTGTTATTGCAGCAGAGGATGCAAGATGAGGTTGACGTCTGCTAAATATGACTTGCTTACAGTATGTATGGATTGCAGAGGTCAAGTTTGTTCTGTTGGTCTGACTTTTTCCGAATGTGCTGATTGGGACTGTAAACAGTGGAAGGCTTTGACTTCTCATCTTTCCAGACTGGAAAGCAATAGGAAGAGGAAACCCTCTGCTAGGTCTGATAAGTATGGAGCTAGTCAGGAATCTTTGAAGTCTTCCTCGGTGTACAAATTATGTCTGTCATGTCCCTGAACAGTGGTTCTTCAACTATACCACCTAGTCCAGTTCCCAGCTCCTGTACTTCTGACCCCAATGCCATCACCAGTCTGGAAGCTAAGAGTGATGGTAAGTTTGAACTTTTAGTGAACTCTATGGCTCAGTTAGGTGAGTCAGTGCATGTACTTCTTGATCGCGAAGTGCTAGTGGAGGAGCTGGCTGTCCCTCCTGCTGATTCTCCTAGGTGAAGGTTCCTGACATACACCCCCGAATCTGGGAGAAGTCATACTGGAGGCTGGGGTCAACTGTACTTTGTCTCCTCTATCAGTGGCTGGCATGGTGTTGGGGGAGAAAGTCGTATAGAGTAGAGGAAGCATTTCCATCCTTACTCTTCAAATTGGAAATCGGTTTTGGGTTTTAGGGGAGTCTGGGGGTACTTTGTACTGCATACCCTCCAGTCTTGTGTTTGATTGGGATGTGGTGTTTTTTAATGTTTTGTGGTGTAGGGTACAGTGTTGCTTCTGGTGATTTTGTAATGGTACTGCACCCTGGGCAGGGGCAATCTCTATGCCTTAATAGAGCTTGGAAAGGTCTTTTGCTATAAGGTTCCTCCTTATGTTGCAGGTGACTCTTGGTGACCTTTGGCTACATGGCCACACCTCTATGAGTTAAGATGAGCGTCACCAGAGGCAGTATTTTCCTGCAGCATTGTTTCAATGCTACCAACTGTCTTCACTTTCATTTCATTACTTTTAATGTTTTGGGGTAGAATAGATTCATGAATCCCACCTCTTATCAATGTTGGAATCAGCTATGTAATTACGTGGTAAATTACTTATATAAAAGTGATATTTTTGTAATAAAGTAATGTTTTATATATACTTACTAATAATTACAAAATGTGAGCCCAACCTCCTCCCCTCTCATGGAATCTAGAGCATAAATAAATTGAGCTCTCAGCTAGTTTGTTTCCCTTCTCCCCCAAAAGTGGGCGGGGTTAGTTATCTACACTAAAACAAAAGAATCAATACCACAATTTTCACATTTTAGCTGCCGGCACCTAGAAATTGTTTGCTGTGTAATTACTTGGTAACTATATATTAAACATCATTTTATTATAAAAATATCATTTCTATTTAAACAAATTAATTTACTCTGGTAATGAAATATGTTCTTTGATTTTGCTTTCAGATTTTTATATTAAACAATAATTCATGTATTAAATGATAGATAATTTTTTAGATTCTCCTTTATACTGGTTTAAAATACATTTTCTGATTTAACAGATTTGTCAGTCCCAGTTGAATGGCCGAAAGTCTCTCGATGTACACATCAATGGAATGAAGCATCTGAAGGTAACTTTTTAGTTGTGTTGTGCAATTGTATACAAGGACAAACTTTGTTTTACATGGCTCTAGGTCTAGGAGAATTGCCACCGGGATGATTGTCTCTGGGACCATTACCCATATGGGATAATTGCCACTGGGAACACTGCCCAGGTGTTTTCAGGTGTTATTGGTACGTGGTAAAGCTAGTTCAGCTCAACTGTAGAATCATATTGAAGAAACTTTTTTTCCGTGTCTAGAGCTGTAAATTCTTGTGGTATGGTGTATCCTGTATGTGACATCGGAATAGCTGGAAACTGCATTTTTATACATTCAACTTCCCTGCCAGATATATACTTAGCTATAGACTCCGTCGTCTCCGACAGAATTTCAAATTTCGCGACACACGCTACAGGTAGGTCAGGTGATCTACCGCCCTGCCCTGGGTGGCAGGACTAGGAACCATCCCCGTTTTCTAATCAGAATTCTTTCTGTCGCCGGACCATCAACATTGTTGTTGGTTCCTCTCGATTGGTTTTCTTTTTTCGCCGGCACAATTTGATCTTTCTTAACGACTTTTGGTGACGTATCTGGATTGTTTGGATTGGCATAACGCTTTTGTTTTGGACTGTTTTGTGGACTTGATTTTGGATTTTTCTTTAAATATGTCTGACTCTGGTATGGTTGTGAGACGTGTGTGAATGTAGGCTGTAAGGTGAGGTTGCCGAAAGCTTCGGTAGACCCTCACACGGTATGCAAGAGGTGCCAGGGAGTATGAATGTTCTTTTACTAATACTTGTAAAGAATGTGAGAATTTGAGTGAGAACGAATGGAAGAATCTAACTAATTATTTGAAAAAGTTAGAAAGAGAGAGAGCGAGGAAGGCTTCTCATAGAAGTTTAAGTAGTTCTAGATCTGAACTAATTCCAAGCTTGGGATCTTCCCCAAGGGTAAGTATTGCTACTTCTCCTTCCATTGCAGCCCCTTCTCCTATTGCAGAACCTGTAGATCCAGCGAAAGAACTTGCAGATCTAAAAGCAGCCTTCAAAATAATGGAAAACAAAATGGCTGCCATACAAGGTAAGGCTAGTGATTTGTCATTAGACCGTGATATTAAGTGTCCCCAGTGTAGTGGAGTGGGGCATCTGGTCGGCTCAGCAACGCTCCTAGGTCTAGACCTCTTCCAAGCTCACATGCCCAGAGGAGAAGGAATGTCGAAAAGCCGAAAAGGAGTTGGTGGAGAATCCCCACCGATCAGGTGTCCCTTCGGCGGTTTCTGTGACACCCCAGACTGCGCAAGGACAGCTATTGTAAAAGCGTCCTACGTGAGTGTTTCTCGTCGTCGGGATCTTCATCACCGAGACGTGATTGGAGAGATTCCGATCGATCTCGGCCTCTCAAGAGGGGTTGGAGGGCGCCGACAATTGACTCGAGCCCTGAAAACTTCCCTGAGGAGTCTCCATCGGGAGTTAAGAAGGCGAGAAGAGCCATTCTTCCAACCAGAGTGAGAAGGAGGCAGGAGGTGGAGGCTATGGACTCCTCCTCCCCTCCTCCCGCCCTCCTCCCGAAGAGGATAAAGAGGAAGCTACAAAGAGGTTCATGATGGCGATGCAGGAGCAGATTTCGTCATTTGTAGGAGTCCTGTCAAAGGAGCCTCCTAGAATGGAGCACCTTCCCTTCCTATTAAAAGATCCTCCAGACGTATGGAGGTATCTACCTCCAGGATCGATACCTCTACCGAGGTGAGGTTTCCTGTACGAACCTGGATGAAACAATCAGACGTCTGGCACCGGCCAGGAGTGAGGAGTCACCCAGGAGGCAGGAGCCAAGAGCCAGGAGTGAGGAGTCAACCAGGAGGCAGGAGCCAAGAGCCAAGAGTGTGGAGGCATCTAGGCAAGAGGCAAGAGCCAGGAGGCTAGAGCCAGGAGGCAAGAGCCAAGAGGCAAGAGCCAGGAGGCAAGAGCCAGGAGGCAAGAGCCAGGAGGCAAGAGCCAGGAGGCAAGAGCCAGGAGGCAAGAGGCAGGAGTCAAGAGGCAGGAGCCAGGAGCCAGGAGGCAGGAGTCAAGAGGCAGGAGCCAGGAGTCCGGAGTCCGGAGTCAGGAGGCAGGAGTCAGGAGTCAGGAGCCCAGGAGGCAGGAGTCAGGAAGGCCAAGAGTCAAGAGCCAGGAGTCAAGAGTCGGGGACTCGGTCCTGGAGGTTATGACTCTTCGCCAAATGGGAGCTCTCCTCAGAACATAGGAGGTCTTGGAAGGACTCTTCCTCAAAACGGGAACGTTCTCCTTCGTCGGATCGAGGGTTAGACGAGTTGTCTGACGACGATCCTCCTGCTAATGAGGGACTTTCTAGTTACAAAGTCTTGGCCTCTTTACTACTACAAGAGTTTGGAGATTCTCTTAGTCCTGCAGCTCCTCCTTCTCCTCGTTCGCTCTTTTCGAGCTCAGCTACGGCTAAATCGTCGGCCTTCTTGAAAAATGAAGCCTGCGATATCAATGAAGAAGGCACTCCATTCTTTAGATTCTTGGATGGACAAGAAGAAGGAGTTAGGAAAGACGGTATTCTGCATGCCTCCTTCCAGATTGCACGGGAAGAGAGGTATTTGGTATGGGACAGGAGAGACTATGGGTCTTTCTTTACCCGCCTCTGCAGATGCCGACTTTGCCAGTTTAGTGGAGGCCTCATAGACGTCACTCCTTAGGATCGGTCAGAGCGACGTGGAGCACTTCAGAGTTGAACCACTTGCTAAAGGGACTTTTTGTCACTTTAGAGGTGTTCAATTTTCTGGATTGGTCGCTCGGAGTTCTGGCCAACAAATCTAAGGATCCGGAGTTTCTGAAGAACCCAGAAATTCTCCATAGCGTGCTGTCCTGCATGGACAAGGCAGTACAGGACGGTTCTGGTGAAGTGGCTTCACTTTTCGGTGCTGGTCTCCTGAAAAAGAGATCAGTGTATGGTTCCCTTTTATCGAAAGGGGTTTCTCCGAGCCAGAGGACTGCCTTACTGTTCGCACCGCTATCAGATCATCTGTTCCTTCTCAGTTAGTCAAGGATATATCTCGCTCACTAACTGAGAAGGCGACACAAGACCTACTACTCAAACGTCCAAGAAAGGACGACCGGTAGTGGCGACGGTTAAGAAGGAACCTCGTCCTACTCAGCAGCCCTTTCGTGGAGGTGCAACGGCTCGTCCCCTGCCAGAAAGAAGAGCTCTGAAAAGAGAGGAAGGTCTTCATTTAGACCATTCAAGAGATCTAAGTGACTTGTTGCTCCTCCAAGCACCAGTGGGCGCTAGACTCCTGAACTTGCAGGAGTATGGGAACAAAGGGGAGCCGACCCTTGGTCAGTGTCGGTCCTGAAGAAGGGATATGTAATCCCCTTCGACGACAAACCGCCCCCTAACATCTACGCCTCGGAACTGTCAGCGAGGTTACAGAGACCCGTTAATGCGAAAGACTCTCCTTCAGATGGTGGAGCAAATGTGGGAAAAAGAGGCCATCGAACTGGTACAAGATCACACACGGGCCCCGGGATTTACAATCGCCTTTTTCTAGTACCAAAGGCATCGGGGGGGTGGAGGCCAGTTCTGGACGTAAGCGCTCTGAATCGCTTCGTACAGAAAAAGAAGTTTTCGTATGGACGTCCGCCTCTGTCATGTCGGCGCTTCGCCAGGAGATTGGATGGTCTCTCTGGACCTGCAAGACGCCTATTTCCACCCGTTCCCATTCACCATCAGTCAAAGAAATATCTTCGCTTTGTGATAGGAGACAAGATCTTTCAATTCAGGGCTCTGTGCTTCGGTCTGTCTACAGCCCCACAAGTATTCACCAACCTGATGGCGAATGTAGCAAGATGGCTTCACCTAGAGGGGATAAACATCTCCCTCTACTTGGACGACTGGCTGATCAGGGCCAAGTCGAAGAGTCAGTGCTTGGAGGACTTGGAAGTAACAAGAAACATGATAGATTCGCTAGGGTTGCTCGTCAACCTCGAGAAATCACAACTGATCCCCAGCCAGAACTTGGTCTATCTGGGGATTCAGATGGATTCTCGGGGTTTTCGGGTATATCCTTCGCAAGAAAGAATCGCTCGAGGTTTGTCGAGAATCTCAAGCTTCTTAGAGAGAAAGGACAGCTCAGCGAGGGATTACCTGAGCCTATTAGGGACCCTGTCCTCATTGGAAAAGTTCTTCTCGCTAGGGAGACTTCACCTTCGCCCTCTTCAGTTTTTCCTCAAAGAGGTGTGGAACTGGAAGACGGGTCAACTCTCGGACATCTTCCAACTTCCACAAGAAGTAAAAGATCATCTGAGGTGGTGGATCCCTCAGCTTCAAAAGAACGAAGGCTTATCGCTTGCTCTGCAGAACCCAGACCAAGTGTTGTTTACCGACGCTTCGGAGTCGGGATGGGGAGCGACGCTGGGAGCAAGGGAGGTGTCAGCACCTGGACAAAGGAACAGGTGTCCTGGCACATCAATTGCAAGGAACTTGTGGCCATACACCTAGCCTTAAAGTCCTTCGAAAGATAGTCAGAGACGGGGTAATACAGATCAACTCAGACAACACCACGGCTCTGGCTTACATAAGAAAGCAAGGAGGCACGCACTCGTTCTCCCTCTATCAGTTGACAAAACACCTGTTAACCTGGACGGAAGAAAGAGGCATAACTCTCCTCACAAGGTTTGTTCAAGGGATCAAAAATGTGAGAGCGGACAGACTGAGCAGGAGAAACCAGGTCCTTCCCACAGAATGGACTCTTCACGAAGAAGTGTGTCGAAGTCTTTGGTCCCTGTGGGGGAGACCTCACATAGACCTGTTTGCGACGTTCCTCTCCAAAAGAATAGAGAACTTTTGCTCTCTAGTAGAGGATCCGAGAGCCTTCACAATAGACGCGTTTCTCATGGATTGGTCGGGTGTGGACGCTTACGCCTTTCCCCCGTTCAAATCCTGGGGAAGTGCTCAGGAAAGTTTGTAGCTTCGAAGAGCACGAAGTTGATACTCATAGCCCCATTTTGGCCAGCACAGGAATGGTTCACGGAGGTACTGGAGTGGATAGTGGACTTCCCCAGAATTATCGCTTTCCAAACAGACACGATCTACTCAGACAACCCCACTTCGAGAGGTTTCATCACAACCTCCCAGGTCTCGCTCTGACTGCCTTTCGACTATCGAAAGACTTGTCAGAGCGAGAGGCTTTTTCTCGCGAGGCTGCGGGCTCTATCGCTAGAGCCCGCAGAGCTTCGACGAGAAGAGTATACCAGTCGAAGTGGGAAGTCTTTAGGAGGTGGTGTAAGGTTCAGAAGCTGTCCTCCTCCAGTACCTCTATAGTGAATATTGCCGATTTCCTCCTCTTTCTGAGAAAGGAGTCACACCTATCTGTCTCGACAATAAAAGGATACCGAAGCATGCTGTCTTCGGTTTTCAGGAATCGAGGCCTAGACATTGCTAACGACAAAGATCTACACGATCTAATAAGATCTTTTGAGACGTCGAAAGCAGCTACTCCTAGAACACCTAGTTGGAATCTAGACGTGGTCCTGAAATTCCTTTCATCGGACAAATTCGAACCTTTACATCTGGCGTCCTTCCGAGACGTTTACTAGAAATGCTTGTTCCTAGTGGCTCTCGCTACAGCCAAGAGGACGAGCGAATTACACGCTCTGGATTCCACGGTGGGGTTCAAAGGAGATGCTGCCATCTGTTCTTTCCAGACAATGTTTCTGGCAAGAATGAAAACCATCAAAACCTTGGCCAGAAGTTTTGAGGTAAAAGGCCTATCTAACCTGGTAGGCAGAGAGATAGAGAGATCTCTCTGTCCAGTGAGAGCTCTTAAATTCTATTTAGAGAGGAAGAGACAGATGGGAGCTTGTCAACAAGGTCTTTGGTGTGCAGTGAAGAACCCCAAACGACTCATGTCCAAGAACGCCTTGGCTTTCTTTGTGAGAAGCGTTATTACGGATGCTCACAAGAACTGCTCGGAGGAATCCTTCGGTCTTCTAAAAGTCAAGACGCATGAAGTAAGAGCAGTAGCAAACGTCTTTGGCGTTCCAAAAGAATATGTCTCTGAAGAATATCATCGAGACTACATATTGGAGGTGCAATTCAGTGTTTGCATCTCATTATCTGAAGGACGTGAGAGTGACCTATGAGAAGTGCTTCTCGCTAGGTCCTTTTGTATCAGCAGATACAGTACTGGGTCTTGGAGCAAAGACTGATCCTTAATTTTGTGTTTTTTTTATCGTACATAAACCCTCTTGTCAGATATGTGCTTGGTTTTCTAGTAGCAAGCTCACTACTGTCGCACGGGAGCAGAGTGTCATTGCTGGTAGGCGATCAAGGGTATGTATGACTAGTAGGGGAGTACAAAATTTTTTTGTATATTTTGTAATGAAAGTGTAATTATGTTTCGAGTTTTTTGGTTGTTTGTGAGGAGTTCGGGGATAACTCCTTACAATCTTAGAACTAACATGGATGTTAGGATCAGGTGATCGGGATCGGTTTTGTGCTCCTTGAACAAGGTGTATTGTCATGTAAGTGGAATAGCACCCAATGACAAAGGCCTTTAGGCTCTGCCGAGTAAGTGGATAAGACCCCATTGGCAGACCCACAAGAACTCTTAGCCATAGATCATTATCTCGCTGAGGCTCTTGAGGCTAAGCAGACTACAAGGCAGTAGCCGCGAAGTCTTCAGCCTAATAAGGTAGGAACCAAGGTTTATAAATACCTACAACATATGTTGTTTACCTGTCTATTTCAGTAGTTAGCTGTCTCTTACCCACCACCAATGGGTGCTAATCAGCTAAGTATATATCTGGCAGGGAAGTTGAATGTATAAAAATGATATTGTCATGTTACAATAAAGTTTTATACATACTTACCTGACAGATATATACGATTAATAGCCCACCCAGCCTCCCCGCAGGAGACAGGTGGAAGAGAAGAATTCTGATTAGAAAACGGGGATGGTTCCTAGTCCTGCCACCCAGGGCAGGGCGGTAGATCACCTGACCTACCTGTAGCGTGTGCCGCGAAATTTGAAATTCTGTCGGAGACGACGGAGTCTATAGCTAAGTATATATCTGTCAGGTAAGTATGTATAAAACTTTATTGTAACATGACAATATCATTTTTCTACCTCCATTTTCGAACATATCTGCAAATGCTATTTACAGAAGGTAATTGAGAAAGCTTCAGCTAAGGTTGCAAACGCTTGTGAAACTAGTACACGACTCGATTGATGAGATGTTGCAGAAGTGGCTTCTAAAGTTGCTTGAACACTTTTGGCTTCAATTACATCCTTTGTCCCAAAGTGGCAGTGCTCGTTAATATACTTTAAAATTTCAACATTTTCTATCAATGCATTCGTGGCGCGTGCGCAATCTTGCTTTGCATTTCTTTTTCTTTCTTTGAGAACATTTCCAGTAAATAATTGTGCCACAATTATTTTTGCTATGTTTATGATCTATGAATTGCAATTCATCAACAAAAATATCTCTTCCACGTTCACTTTTTATCACACATGCCTTTATGGGTCTTACCTGAACCATTCCTATATAAAACAAGAAATGAGTAAGTAATAGTATGTATATGTCATAGCTTACATTTAAAAATCTATTAAACTAATTTCTCATTCAAGAATCATCAGTGATAAATGGTTGTAGATGGTTTTAAAACTTAATTTCATATTTTAAATACTACCAGTTTCCAGTTTATGTAACAAAGTGGCAAATGGTTGTAAATGGCTGTAAGAGGCAATTTCATATTTTAGATAAAATCAGTTTCATTTCTAAATACAGTAATATCATTCAAATGAATCTGTACTAAGAATTGATTTCATTGTATTATATTATTTATACATAAATCTTTAATTTTATTTATAAGAGCTGGAGAGTGTTCCCAGTTGCAATGTTCACACATGGGCAATGTTTCCAGTGGCAGTGTTCCAATTGGCAATTATCCCACATGGGCAATGATCCACGTGGC
>NC_087205.1:15740251-15849926 GCF_015104395.2 Macrobrachium nipponense | reverse complement strand
ATGCATGTGTATGTCAAGTGTGTATCAGTGTGTGCATGTATGTCAGACATGCAAGTAAACAAATAAGTTTTTAAAATACCCAATGTTTACAAACCATTTAAAGGGCAACAAATTAAATACCATTATAACAACGAGACTTTTAAATACAATGTTTACAACACTTTCTCTCTCTCTCTCTTCTCTCTCTCTCTCTCTCTCTCTATTTCTCTCTCTCTCTCTCGTCTCTCTCGTCTCTCTCTCTCTGCTTCTCTCTCTCTCTCTCTCTCTCTCTCTCTCTCTCTCCTCTCTCTCTCTCTCTCTCTCTCTCTCTAAGGATGTCTCATACTAACCTCTAGAGTTAGGAGGGTCAAAGGCATCGTCCTGAGTAAGGTCCTTCGTCAGGAACGTAGGTAGGGTCGTCATCATCACTGTCAAATGTCCAAAGGGCTCACGTCGACATCACTTCCTTCAAGCGTCGTCAGGGGTGGCTACCCCGATGGTACACGTTCCTGATCTCCATGCAGCATTGCGTTGCCCATAAAACATACTGCTTTGAAACTGCAAAAATAAAAAAAAACAACTTTAAAATCATGTATAGAAAAGAAAAATGTAACTTTCCCTAACAAAACCTACATCATTCAATCCCTTGTAAGGTAATAATATATGCACATGAGCCTAACATCTATAAATCATCACTATTATATCTAGAAATATTGTTAAAAATTATTCACAAATGTCTAAAACAAGCACTAAAAAAAATTACTTGACGTCCGTATTCTACTGGCCGTTGTTAACCGTTACGGTCCGATACATCCCTCATGGGATGAGGCGTGGTCCGCCTAAGAAACGACCGAATTATCCCGCAAGGGATCTATATACTTTTTTTTTTTTTTTTTTTTTTGTCACTACGACACGTCAGTAACACTACAGCCCTTCAAACCAACAGTCAAAAGGTAAGTATATCACTAGGCTTCACTATCCCACAGTCACTGTGGTGCTTACCATGATTACGAAGTTCGGAGGGGGGGGGGTGGGGGGGAAACTTGGAGGTTACTGCGGCACGTCTTCACTGTTTTCCAACTTGCGCACAACTGCGGTGTCTGTCGAAGGCCCTCCAGCTTTTGTGCGAGGGCCTGGCGGCTTTCTGTTGGTTGATTCAAGAGCGAGGAGTGTAGCTATGAGTTTGCCAAAGCGTCATTTCATACAAGCTCAAACTTGTTCACCCACGACTACCCGAAAGTAGCTGTTTTAGATCTCACTAACGGGATCTCTGGTCATTAAAAGGGTTAGGAATTGTGGGTTTTTACATTGCACCAGAGGTTGTCTTGGCTTTTGTTGGGGTGTGTGGTGGTGGGAACAAAGACATTAGTAACCTACAGGTTTTATATATATATATATATATATATATATATATATATAATATATATATATATATATATAATATATATATATTATATATATATATATATATATATATATATATATATATATCTATATATCTATATATCTATATATCTCTATATCTCTATATCTCTATCTCTATATCTCTATATCTCTCTATCTCTATATCTCTATATCTCTATATATCTATATATCTATCTATCTATAGCGTGGAAACATCCAGTCTTGGCTTTGCACAGATTTCGGATTTTGTGAGAAAATATTTTGAAATCGTGGATTCTTCACAAATACTCTGGGAAGATGTTCAGAATATTTTCTTTAGAAAATTTGACATTAGGCCAAAATTTCTCCTTACATATAAAGAAAATGCTTCACAAAGTGGAATGGTTTTCAGCAAGAGGCAATTCAGCATTTCTGGTAAATATACATTTTGACAGTCATGCTAATCAGAATGGCCACGCCCCTTGACATCACAAGCAGTCCCCCTGGTTAACAGTGGATTGGCTTCGTTCCCTTTTTAGTTTGCTGTACACCAAAAATCTCAGATAAATATGGTAATAAATGGTGTTTATAACTTCATAAATACCAGTAAACTGCTTATTGATGCCATGAACTGCTTATCGCTGCTGTGAACTGCTTATCGTCGCCGATAAATGCTTACTGACGGTGATAACTGCTTAAAAAGCTGACACTGATAAAAGGACTTACTGATGCTGATAAACTGCCTACCAACGCCAAAATTGCTTACCGTTGGCCAAATATCTGGTTAATGATGTTGTGTTAGTCAAGCGCCCATGAAAAAACCAAATTCTGTTAACTTATGCTGCCGATAAGTTGAGGGACTTGCCTGTATTTAGTTGCCAGATATTGCCAGATATGAGTTTGCCATTTGCCAGTTTTTATTTAAGCAAATGGATCCCCAGTAAACTATAACAGCAAGGAGAATAGTATGTTACAGTAGTTGTTTGATAGATTTTTCTTTATTACGTCATAATGATAAAACAAATTGACTCGATCATAGGTACAGTGGTACCTCGAGATACGAAATTAATCCGTTCCGAGACGGCCTTCGTATCATGATTTTTTCGTATCTTGGAACACATTTTACATGTAAAATGGCTAATCCGTTCCAAGCCCTCCAAAACACCCCAGTAAATTACATTTCCATTGGCCTAAAACACATGTTCTAGGGTTTACGACGGAAGAAATATGACTCCAAAAGGCAAAATACTGTACATACTTGAGTAATATTCAACTGCATGCAATGTTCAACCCCATTTTTATTTTTACTGCATATATTAGGACTTTAGCATATGTTCCCTTAGCAATAAGCCTAGCCTATGTTAGCGGTTGCTACTGTAGCCTAGTCTATGATTCTGACATCTAAACCATAAGAGCTTAGAATATGCCAATAAAATGTATAAATAATCAGTATGTACTCATTTCAAATAATTATTATTAATCATTAACTAAATAATACACAAACAAACAAAAAAACAAACCTTCCAATCGATTGTTTACATTCAGCGCTCTTACCCGTCTTACGAGAATCGAACGAGCGCCAATGCAATAATTTTTCCTATCACACAGTAAGCCATAAATTGTCATTAGTATCTCTCTTACAACTAATGAAAACCACAAACAGTATAATAACCATTCATCTATTCTTTATTCTATCTTTACCTAATGGATATACCTGTTTACTGACAGCTATAATGAAACATACGTATACGTAACGTAATAATAAAAAAGAAGAAGAATTCTAAAAAAATTACGTATTTGTTGATAGACTGATTTATTTTATATTTATGATATCTAACTTCACAATTTTTTAAATAAAATGTATTGCATGTACTCATTTCAAATAATTATTAAGTAACCATTAACTATAATCAAACAAACAAAAAAAAAGCTTCCAAACGTCTGTTTACATCCAGCACTTACAGTATCGAACGATCGCCAAGCAATCACTTTTACACAGTAAGCCCATAAATTTTCATTATCTCTCTTCAACTACTGAAACTACCAAACAGTATAATAACCATTCATTTCTATTCTTTATTCTATCTTTACCTAATGTTTTAATTGCATGAATAAGTTTTTCAATTTACAGCAACCTTTTACCAATAGAATACTTAAAGCAGAAGGGGTAGAGGCTGACCAATAGGAGAGCAGGACCTTATGGGGTGACTAGCATCAGGAACCCAATGGGAGAGCGGGGGGCGGGGGATGGTGGCGAGTTTACCTCAGTTGGCGGCGCGGGAGTTTTAAAAAAAATTGTTCTCGGTGGTCCGTGGTCGGGCGAATCTCGGGAATTTACAGCAACAACCTTTCGTATCGGTTTGAAAACTTTTCGTATGTAGAGCAGTAAAATTTTTTCGCATTGGCTTTCGTTATCTCGAGTTTTTAGTAAGTAGAGCCTTTCGTATCTCGAGGTACTACTGTATTTCTAATCAAGTGCGTATTCATCCCAGTAGACATGATAAAGTTAAACAGAATATGTAATTGATTTGCAAGCTTGTTTATGAAATGAAAAATATTTTAATTTTAAATCAGAATAATTTTATAATTTGTTTTCTTATTATATTCATTGATTTTGTATACAAAATTAGGCATCAATTGCTATGCCAGGTTAGTTTAATTCACAGTATATGAAATGTTATTATACAGCCATTTTTATACATCAATACAGCTATTATATATCTTTGTAACAGATATTGCAACTATAATATTTTTATTTTTTATTTTCATAACTCTTTTACCATTGTAATTAACATCCACATCATTAGATATCCACAGAGTCTTCCTTTGTATCACCGTGTGACATGTGTAAAAACAGACTTTGTAAGTAGGTCTTTTGTGCAAGGGGAATAGCTTGTTTAGTCTTATTCTGTGGCTGCCTTAGAGCATGCTTGTCTTCCAAGAGCTGTTTATTTGTGATTTTCATTAGGGCATAAATACTATGTTAAAATAAATTCGCATGCAACCTCTGATGTTTAAATGCCTGTTCTTTGTCAAGTAGGTTTTTTCAGAGCTTTCAGAAGCTGAAATGGAGAGATTTTTTCTGCAATATGCAGCATATTAGGCATAGTTGTATTTTCTAGTTTTAGAAGTATTTTTTTAAACTTCTGTTAGACAAAGGGAATTTGAATGGAAGACTTTTGATAGAGAAGTCAGTCAGTTTTTTTCACTGTTCTCTTGTAAAGGGAGAATATATTTTTTGAAGTCATGGAATGAAAATGAATACAGGTTTTTCTTTCTTTTTCTTATTTTGACTTTTACTTAACTATTTTTTATATTTTTATGAGAATAGATGGTAAATTTATTTCAAATAGCTTTGAAATATAATTTCATCAACTTGTTAAAGTTTACTTATACTACCACATGTTTGCCTTAAAAATTTGCATGTGTCCTTCACCTAAAGCATTTTGGTGCATATCTATTGCAAGTCCCTTGTTACTTGTGGTGTTCTTTTGTACTCTTAAGTTTTCAGTATGTGAAAACAAAGTGTATTTTCTGTTTCAGTGACAGAGTTATTCCTTGCGATTATTGTCAAGTAAAGTCTCCTGCATTATCACTGAGAAATGAATTCTTATATATGAATTGAGGCGTCCCCTGCCAGAAGGCATAATCCAAAATTTGGTGGTTATTGCTGGATACGGGCACCAGAGGCCACTTTTAACCACGTGGTGGACGTTTTCAGGCAGAAGTGGGTCCAAGTTAGTGCAAAGAAGGCTTGAAATCACGTATTCGAAGCTCTTTCAAACTATAGGGTTATATCTTGTGTGAGGACTTAGAAGGATGTGATTGAGCCAGTGGGAGAGCCGGCTTGGTACACACCTGAATGGCAGCCAATCTGCGCATATTTACTCAAACTCGTAGTATTTCTGGGTTACATAACTTGAAACTGCATTTATTCAAACTCGTATTTTTGGGTTGTGCCCTTCTGGTAGGGGATGCCTCAATTATCTCTCTGTAAAACTTTGATGGAAGAATAATGAGTTTAAATATTTCCTTATTTATGCTGTCGCCACTTTGTTGTTGATGGCAGCAGTAAAACACTCACTTTGTAACAGAAAAAAAACAGTAGTTTTTTTTGGAAACGAAATACATTATTATCAATCCTATTTTGTTTGTGGGAAGGTACATGCTCTAATATTACCCTGACCAAATTCTTCTCACTATTGTAATTAGGGTTTCAAGGATCGTGTGTAATTATAGTTACTAGAATTTCATAGACTAAAGCAGGATTTTATTGCTGTGACCTCTTAAGCATTTATCATTATTGGCTTTCATATTTGAAGTATACTGTGCTACTCTACATGAAATATTCACTAGGTTGTAGGCGTAAGAAAAGTGCACAATTAACTCAAATATTTCCACAAAGAAGCAATAGACGAACTATGTGAAAAGAGAAATTCCTGATATCTGAAACTTCTCAAGATGAGTTAGGTTTCCTTGACATTGAACAAATAAACAGATGCAAGAATCCATTTTTCAAAGTTAAACGTTTCCAGAAGTTATAAAAAAATGTTTTAAGACTTTCACCAGCAGTTCTTTATCAATAAATAGGATATTTTTTTATAATAAAATAAAAATAAATGTTTTATTCATACTTACCAAGCAAGTATTCCATTCCTGTTTATGGGTTCCTACGCATGGCAGACGAAATTTCAAGTTTCTCCGTAGAGCTGCTATTGTTAGTGTTAGGTAACCAGTTACTGACCACTTCTGGTAAACAGGTATGGGAACGTCACCTCTTAATTGGATTTTTGGCCGCAAACTCCACCTTTGGGGAGGAGGGAGGGCTTGAATCAAATAATTGCTTGGTAAGTATGAATAAAACATTATTATATTATAAAGATATTTTTATTCGTCTTACCAAACATTATTCATTTGATTCAAAATTGAAAGGTGGAGGGTAGTGGAGATAACACCTGAAATAATTCAATTATCAAAAGGGTTATAGTAATAATAATAATGATTTTTATTTTCAGCTCAAGGCCATCTACTGTACATGGGATATACAAAAAATAGACAATAACATAGTCTAGATGCATAAGATAACATGATAAAAATAATCATACATTAATCTGTAATATCCATATTTGCTGAGGTAGTATAAAAGATGGTATCAAAATAATGGTCATACCCGTACGAAGATTGAGAATAGTTAAAATTTAATGTAAAAACTATATGTATTGATTATAATCACGGTAATAATGATAAAAGGAAAATACCAGTAATGAACAATAATCATAGCAATGCAATTATAATGACAGATTCTGCAGATGACATTTTGCAAAACAAAGATTAAGTCATTTAGGGAACAAATGCCTCATTTTCCCATCTTCCCCACAATTTAGATTTTCTTTTTGTCTCACTACTTAGGATGCTTTGTATGAGCGAATTGCTGCTGTTTTGCAGTCGGGTGATCAGACCGGACATTGTTCACCTTAGATGATTTTTAACATTGATTTCCATGGTTTTCTGTGAACATCTATGGCAGAGTGGTAGCAAGGAGTATTTGTAGGCGTCTCAAAATGTCATTATGAACAAGTGATACGTCTCATAGTCTCCCTGGGTGTAGTTCGTCAACAGGAAAAACCCATAGATGGCTGTAGCAATACAAGTGGAAGAGCAGTGGTTTCAAGGCTTGGTGACAGAAGGCAACCTCCTTGCAATCATGTTGCCAATTGCACATAGTTTACGATGCCTCTGTTTCTATGTCGTGTCCGTATCTTTTAGGTCATTCGTGATAGTGACCCATATACGGAAATTCGTGCACGAATTCCAGCTGATGATTTCTGAGGAAAATTTGTGGTTCTGCAATTTGCTTAAGCAATCTCGGGAGCAGCGACATGCACTGGGTCTTGGTTTCATTGTATAGGATATCAAATTCCTCTGCATATTGGCAGCAAGTGTCGATGAGTTGCTGGAGACCTTGTACTGATGGGAAATCAAAGAACCATATTGTCAGCGTAACAGAAGTTGTTTGTACAGTAGTTGTTTCATTGACATTACATCCGATTGGGAGTGAGTTCAGTTTGACATTCAAGGCATCTGTGTATGTATTAAACAGGTATGGAGAGAGAATGCCCCTTGCTGAAGCCCGTTTAGGGAGCCGAAGGTGTGCAACATTACGTTACCCACCATTTGACACAGAATTGCTGTGTGGAGAACCAGCAATATAAAATGCCAATTAAATATAGGGGTGTGCCTCTTTTTTGCAGCCTCAGGAAGAACTTCAGATAGTTTACTATGTCAAATGCTTTTCTCACATCCACAAAACATAGGCAAAAACAGGAAAGGCTGATGATAGGTAATAGTTCAGCAATTCTTTCGGTATGTAGATGCAGGTGTCAGTTGAGTGGTTTGCTTTAAATCCGAACTGGTTGTCAGTGGTGTGTAGAAAGGGGAGAAGTCTCACTAGAAAAGAACTGACTCAAGTATCTTCATCGTGATCGTTGTGATTACAATTGCGTTTTTCAACCATTTCGGTCGAGTCAAAGTTGACAAGGTTGATATTTTGGCACTTATCGTTATTTATATGAAAATATTTCAAAACTGATAAAAGCTACAACCATGGGTTTAGTTTGTTGTTGTATTCTACATGAAATTGCGCACATTTCCATATAGAAAAAATTTATGTAACGGCTAATATAAAACGGTGCAAACATTACGACAATCGGACAAAAAAATGTCTGATTTTTTTGTTAGAGTTACTGCGCGGATTTAAGGAAAAAGTTTTTTCATAAATTCACCATAAATCGAAATATTGTGCTAGAGTCTTCCAATTTGTTTGTAAAATAAAGTAAATGATTGAATATTACTAGATATAAGAATTTAGCTTAAAATTTCATTTTCCGACTATTTCGGTAGAGTCAGAGTTGACCGAAGGTTGAAATTTTGGCACTTATCGTTTTTTTATATGAAAATATTTCAAAACTGATAAAAGCTACAACTATGGGTTGTTTTTTTGTATTCTACATGAAATTTGCACACATTTTCATATATAAAACTCTATGTAACGGCTAATATAAAATGGTGCAAAAATGATGTCAAAGTGACAAAATATTTCTGAGATGTGTCACTGATGCTTTTTAGTGCGAGAAGAAAGAAAGCGCTTGCGCTCCTGGGTAACGATTGTAAACAAAACAACAGCTTGATCCGTGAACTCCCAGCATCCCTTAAGGTGCATGATTCAAAAGTTTTCGCCAAGTAGGCCTATAACTATTTTTTTAACCCGCGAATTTTTAAAATAACTTTTTTGTGTCAACGTTTCATATGTCAATTCGGCACCCAACAGACAATTTTCGTCGATGTTTAATATGTCCAATAGGCGTTTAAGAGTTAAGGACTGGATATCTTTCCAAAGACGGGGATAAACCAAGATTCCAAGTTTCTAGACATTGCATTGGCTCTTAGAGGTTTTCCATTTAATCTGCAGTACTCAAGAGCAAGTTTGAACTGCGCTCTTGCCTGTCTCATCAACAATGCAGTCCTTCCCTCGGGCTACCATTTTGCCTCCACAGTAAAAACATTTCTCGTGAATATGAATACAGACCTTTAACCAAGTCATTCCATCCAGTTATGTTACCAGAATTACCATGACAAAATCTGCTGGTTGAACTACTGACCAACCTGGTTTCCGTGGTCGCCCTAAAGTATCTGGTTTTCTGTTGTTTTTAAAATCCCAGTTTACACTTGGTGGGCAGTCAGTTAGGGGGTTCACGGATGGGGTACTGAGTGACACCTATTATGGGATGTGATTGTAGCCTGTTGCAAGATCGTAGTGAATATTGCAGGTGGTTAATAGAATTATAAGTTGTTTGGAGATGTGCAATTGGCAATGTTTCCAGCCTGGAGGTTGTAATTGTGTCTGCTCTATTTTGTACAATATGAATAGGAGGGAGGGAGGGAGGAGCATTACATCGCTAATATGGAAAGGATGATTTTGACAGAGGCGAGTAAGTTCATTATAAAATTTTATGGGATGAGAATTAAGGTCCCCGATTATACTAATATTGATCATGCAGGAGAATCTTGAATAATACTGTGTACTCGCCTAGGATCATTCTGTATTGATCAAAATGATTGTTATTTTCCCTGGCATATAAACATAATCATTAGGATTTTAGTCCCCTAGTGTCCTATAAAGCCCCAACAATCTGTCACTCCTGTAGGTCTTCACATTTACCATGTTGTCTAACAATTTGTGCCACAGGAAAGGAAGACCCCCTTTTGGGCGACTGGGTACGATTTAATCTGTAACTTGCACTGATGAAGTCGAGAAGGTTCTGAAGTCTTCATGTATTGAATCGCAGATGACAAGGTCAGGTGGTGAGGCCATAGGAACATTTCTTGCAATGCAATAATGGGTTTGAAGTTTTTGCAGAACATGTTTAGGAGAGGAATGTTCCTCTTGAGGCCAAAATTATTCCAAGAGATTATGTTTTTAATGTATCCATGGCTACTCACAAAGATGGAGATGAATGCGCTGATCATTTGGGTGGATGGGGGTTTAGTTAGGGGGAGTGGGCAGTCACTCGCCAGGATTGGTTGGCTGGCATTTGTGGTGCATGTCATACCTTACTTTGTAAGCGAGTTGCTGCAGGTGAGTACTGCCTCTGGTTTGGCGCTCAGCTTACTTAGTAGAGAGAATGGTAGCTAGACCATGTGTCCTCCTCTACAAAGTGGAATTTTCCTTGAAGTCATGGGCTTAACTGCTGACTTAGCAAGGAAAACAAGACAATTTGAAGAATCCCCTTGCCTCGGGCGAGAACCAGATGACACCAATTAAAACAATGATATGGTCACGTACACCAAACAAAACCAATATCCTCTATTCCAAACTGACTGGAGGGTACTCCAGCACAAGTACCTCCAGACTTCCCAAAAACCCTACAACCTTCATACAAAGCAAAATAATAGAGGGACAGAAAATCCCCTCTATGTTGCTTCTCTTAATACCATTCCAGCAGCGGATAAGGCCCAAGAGTATTACAGTTCTCAAACATGGTCTCTACCTCTTTCAAATAATGTGTCGCAAACGACCGACTTAGATCTCCAAATGTCGATTGTAAGATTGCCGATAATGATAGGGTTATTGCGAAACGCTAGCAAGGTAGTGACAGCTCTCACTTCATGTGCCTTAACCTTCAACAGTACGAATGACTCATCCTTAACTTGGAAGTGCGCCTTGGTGATGAGCTATCTGAGAAAGAAGGACATAGTGTTCTTCGAAAGGGGACAGAAGGATCCTTCACTGAACACCATAAACGTGCAGAAGGACCTCTAGCTTTCTCCGTTCCTATGCGGATAAAATTTTAGTGTTCTCAACTGGATGGAGAAGTCTTTCTTCCTCTTCTGGCCCAAGAATATCCATGATATTCTTAATGACAAAAGAGCGAGGTCAAGGTTCCGACGGATTCTCGTTCTTCGCCAAAAAGGAAAGGGCTAAGGAACAAACTTTATTTCCTTGAGCAAAACCTACTCTTCTGGCCACAGCATGAATTTCACTGACACGTCTCACTGAAGCCAGTGAAAATAAAAGTTTTCTCTTTGTTAAATTCTTCAGAGAAGACGATCGAAGAAGCTCAAAGGGATGTCCGGAAATATATTTCAGGACTAATCGAGATTCCACTTAGTCCTTTGGCACTTTCGATGTCTCAAAAAGGCTGGATAAGGTCTGTCAGATCATATTTTGATGATAGTTCAAGTCCCCTATTCCAGAACACTGAATTGAGCATGTTCGATATCCCTTAATCGTAGAAAGGATAACTAATTCCTTGAAGACCTTAGGGAGAGAAGAAAGTCAGCAATCTGACTCACAGTGGTCTCAGAAGACTTTAGCTTGTCTAACACCATCTTCTGAAGACATTCCACTTCAATTGGTAAAGTTTGTTAGAAGAAATGTGTCTGTATCTTGCAATCGCTTCTGCAGCTCTGTGTAAAAAATCCTTTGCTCTGACGAGACTCCTACAGTCTGACGCCTGTCACACAAGAGCAGACAACCCTTGATGTATAGAATGTAAGTGCGGTTTATCTGAGAAGCGCCTTCTTTTAGGAAGGAAGCCTTGGATAGTCCACCATTATGTAAAGAAGGTCCAGAACCATTCTTTCCTTGACTAAAAAAGGAGGCTAATCAAAGTCAGTGAACATTTTGATTGAGCTTAACTTTGTTAATGACCTCCCTGATCATCCTGAAGGGAGGAAAAGCATATGCATCTAACCCTGACCAGTCTAGCAACATTGCACCTACTGCCCAGGCTAGAGGATTTGGGACTGGGGAGCAGAACAACTGAAGACAGTTGTTCCTGGACGTTGTAACAAATCGATTGATGGTTTTCCCCAAACCTTCCACAGGCCTAGGCATACTTTCATGTTCAGTGTCCATTCCAATGACAGAACTTGCCGCCCTCTACATGGCCACCAGACGGAAACAATGTTCCTCTGCCCAAAGAGATCCTGTGCTATTGTGAACAAAGTGAATGAGTGAGTCCCCCCTGCTGTTTAGTTGTCGGCATGAAATGCCCACCACCCGACCTTCGACTAGATGTACAAACTTCTTAAGGCCCAGGAACACTGACAGGAGCTCCTTGACATTGATGTGTAGGGATTTTTGAGAGACTGTCCAAACTCCAAACACTTTGTGATCCTGAAAGGGCTCCCCAGCCTACATGATGCGTCTGAATAAACTGTAGGCAGGGGTTCAGTGGAAGAAGAGACAGGCCCCTCCTGAAGCTTTTCTCTTGAAATCCACCACGCGAGATCGCTCTTTATCTCTTTGTTGATCGGGAAAACTGTTGAATCTGGTTGAGACTTCCTGCACTAGTTCACCTTGAGGAAGAACTGTAGAGTCCCTGAGTTGCAGTCATCCTAGCTTCATGAACTTCTCTACCGAGGAGAGGGTACCCATCAAACTTATCCACTGTACTGCTGTGCACAACAGCTGGTCAGGAACTGTTGAACTGTCTAAAGACACAATCCACACTTTTCAGGGACAAAACCCAAAAAAATCTGAGAGTCCAGAGTCATTCCCAAATAGAGAATTCTCTGAGAAGGAAGAACTTGGGATTTTTGACATATTTATTCATTATAATGCCCAACTTCTGCGTCAGGCAGAGAGTCCTCTCTAGGTCCTTCGCACACTGATTCCCCGAAGGGGTGTGGAGAAGCCAGTCGTCCAAATACAGACACATTTATCCCCATCAAATGCAACCACTGTCCCAGGGAGCTTAGAATCCTGGTGAACACCTGAGGTGCTGTTGGACAGGCCGAAGCACAGCCCCCAAAACTGAAAGATCTTGTTCTGAAAAACAAAATGGAGATACTTCCTGGAGTCCTGATGGATTGGAACATGGAAGTAGGCGTCCTGCATGTCGAGGGATACCATCCAATCCCCCTGATGAAGCGAGGCAAGTACGGAACTCTGCGTCTCCATCTTGAACTTTGCTTTCAGAACACAGTGATTCAATGCGCTGACTTCAAAACCCAAACAGGCCTTCCAGTCCCACGATGCTTTTAGGGACTACAAAAAAGCCTATTGTAGAACCCCACCAGAAGTGTCATTGACCTCCTCAACTGCACGTTTGAGAACCAAGGAATTTACTTCTTCCTCGAGCAACCGGGAAAACTTTTCTGAGCTGACTAAGTATAATGTTTAATACAATGGGACCTGGGACAGGGTGAGGTCTTTCCCTGAAAGGAATGGCGTAACCCAGATGTAACACTTCGATGACACAGGCTTCTCGCACCTCTAATCTTCCACTCCTCCCAAAACTGGTGCTGCCTGGCACCTACAGGCGTGCGAAGGACTGGAACAACCTTATTTGCAGGCTTAGGCTGCGGATCGACGACGGACTTAGAGGGTGGGCGAAGTTTGGAGCAAGGTCTGGCAAAGGGCGCGACTTTTCCCCACAAAATGGCTGCTTCTGAAGCGTGAAAAAGACTTATTGGTTGGAGCCCACAACTGCTGTTGAGGACTTACTCTGCGCTTGGTGGATTGCGCTAGCAAATATGTAGTGGATTTCTTTTTGAGAGCTGAAAGTATCCTGTACTGTCTTGAGGAACAGGTGCAACTTGGCCAAAGGGGACAAAACAAAAGCAGACTGTTGAATCGTTGTTACTCCTTTAGTGGTAAAGGAGCACCACAGCTCACGCTTCTTCGACATTCCCATGGTGAACCCATGGTGAATGAGGAAGCTACTTCGTCCGCACCACCTCTAATTGCCTTATCTGAACAGCACTCCCAGCCAGTCCCTAACGCAGATCCTCGGAAAGTGAAGGGCAGTCCTCCACTTCCTTGCCAACACTCTGATCGATCAGTCCATAAAGCTAAATATCTCCAAAACCTTAAAGAGATTGCGAACTAGGTGGTCGATCTCCGACAAAGAAAAGAATGTTTTGCAGCCGAAAACGCTGCTCTCCTATTTGCATCCACCAGAGCCAAGAAGTCCCCCTGGGAGGAGGCAGATACTCCCAAGGAAGGAGCTTCCCAGGTTATGTAGAAACGATAACACTTCTTGATGAGCTATGAAGGAGGAAGGCGAAAGACGCCTTGCCATGTTCTCTCTTAGCCGCCAGCCCTTATCAACAAATGAAGAGCCTTTCTAGCTGAGAGGAGAGGACTACTTGGGAAGGTGGTCTTCTGGTTGCTTCTTTTTCTTCATCATGAATATCGAAGGAGGGGAACTAAGAGTGGCAGGAGAGAAATGGTCGAGAAAATATTCTAAAAGGAACCTCATTAAAGAAGCTTAAACTGTCGGATGGTTGAGTCGAGACCTGTTATAACTCTTGCTCTTGCTCTCTGCCTTTGCTCTTGCTCTTGTTTTTCTGAAGACATAGACAGGGTCACTTCTTCCTTCTTTGACTGCGGCATCTTACCCTTAAAGAAGGACAAGCACTCCTCAAATACTCAACTGCCTCTTGAATCTTGGTTTCGAGGCTGGCAATGATATCAGAAAATGTAACATGGGAAGCTGGTAAAAGAGTAGGCAGTGAAGGGGTTGGAGGACTGAGACTTGAGAGAGAGATTTCCAGGAATTGGAGAAGCAGGAAATCTCTGCTAACACAGCGGAAAGTGGAGGAGCTACACTAGCCTTATTATCTGCTCCAAGGGCTGTTTTTTTTCTTCCTATCTTGTAACACTTATAATGTGAACTGTAAAGTTCCCACTTCTCATCATCCCAATCCTGACATACAGAACATCTAAGTTCCTTTGAACGCTCCTGACCCCTACATTTAGTTCATCTAGGGCAAGGATCATAAATTTCTTTTACTAGTCTAGTTTTGCAGGCCATGTGCGCAAAACCTACTCTAGGTGACTTGAAATCCAACATATTCATGCAAAAAGGCAGTAAAATAAGCTAATCAAATTCTGAAAATCAAAGATCACACCGAAACTGTACGTCATCAATATCCAGGAAAGTCAAAAAAAAACCATCCAAATGATGACGAAGAAGGTCTGCAGAGCTACCGATGTTACTCAGGAGCTGGCAGAAATCCTTGAGAGGTGTGACGTCATCATACCTGTTTACACCGGAATTGGTTGGTAACTGGTTACCTACACTAATGATGGCGGTGCCAGCAAGAAACTTGAAGTTTGGTCTGCCATGTGTAGGAATCCTACAGCTTAATAATTACTTGGTAAGACTGAATAAAAGAGTTAATTCATCTCTGTATCTTGCTATGAAAATTTTGATACTATATGTTTAGTATTCAAAATGTTAATTCTTCATTTATTGCTTTTACATACTATGAGATATTCTGTACCATTTAGAAAACAGGTTAGCACTATTACATTCAGGGGCATTTTTAATTGCTACCATCTAGTTAAGGAACAAGAGCATATTGGATGTTTATGTTTATTTCCTATTACGTATAATTTTTTTGTTCAATGCAGTTATTGCATGGGGAACATTTATTCCTTTACAAGCAATGCAGCAATATTTCAGTAGCATCTGGAGCCATTATTTGTGTACAGTTGTCAAATTTTATCACTAGGTTTTTAATCCTTCATAGTGGTATGGATACTTAGAACCTCATATGTGTATGTATTGAGAAGATTGATTCAACTACAATTCCTGAGTCATTGAAAGTTCAGGGGCAAATGCAGTAAGAAACTAACTGAAATTGATATTCAAATATGTATGTTGTTAGTCCTAGAATGTGAAGTCAATAAAAATAGGCAAGTGATTCAAGTTGATATGAATAAGTGTTACTCAACAAAGAATATAATTTCAAGCAAAATGTTAAAACATTTTTTATTTTTTGACAGTGAGAAGAACACGATGCAATGATGGAGAAATTTCGCAACTACCAAAGGAAGGCTTCAATGTATTATGTTTACCACACAATACAGCGTTATATGGTAATAGCAGCATTTTTTTCTTTTTGTAAATGGTTACAAGCAGGTGTCCATATAACTAAAATTGCTTTTATTTTACATACAGTAATTTTTATTGTATGATAGTCACACAACAAAGCAAGTGCTAAATTTCTAATTACAGTCAGAAGGAGCTACATAAGGTAAAGCTCTCATTTAAATTAACCATAATATTAAATTTTTAGCAGATGTAATTTAATAAATTTAACTTTTTATCAAGGAATAAAGACACTCTTTGGGACCCAGCCCTGTGAAGATCTAAATAAATTTAACTCAAGTGCTTTTGTTGGGTAGTCTACCTGGTAGTCCTAATGCTCTCTGTTTCTAGGAAGTTTTCTCAGTCTCACATACTGCCCAATCTCACATAGCACATATTTTGGACTACAGAAATAAATTTAGCTATTATTACTTTTCATTCACATTTCCTTTTGTCCCACTTAGATCTTAAAGGAATCCTAAGAAATGTGATTAAAAGAAGTGTAATTGCACATGTGTGTGTACTACAAAATGGGTAATAATTTTAAATCAAACATTAATCCTTAGTAGATGGATACCCTCATGGGTAACAATAACAGGTTTTTTTTGAGTGGTGGGTGGATCACCTCCTGGTGATTATCGATTTGGAGAATTCCGGCAGGAAAGAGGTTCCATTACTTCAATAGCCCATAAATTTACTAATGGCAACTTTTAGACTGGCCCAGCTTGCTGATTCTAGGCGTTTCATGAGTTAATTGTGTTCTTGACTTCAAGGGGCATGTACTGCCTCTCCCATATGATGTCTTTTTATATTTGCTCACAAATATACTCATGGGGTTGCTGTTGGTTTTAGTTCTTATCTTTTATGGTAGTATGTCAGTTTTAATTGTAATTTTGCAAAGAGAAGTGCACAGAAATATTAGAAAAACATGTATAATCCAAAAAAGTTACTGCATCTTTGATCTCAGTAAATGTACATAAATATTTTACAACAAATATTCTCAGAATTTGTTATTGATTGTAGTTCTTATCTCTTATGACATTGTGTGAGCTGTAATTATAGTTTTACAAAATAGAATAAAATATTATCAGAAAAAACAGGTTTTGATGTAGGAAAAGCCAATTTTTGGTAATCGCTGTTGAGTCCTGAAAGGATTTACCCTCCATGGTGTGTGCTAGTGCCCCATGGTGATATTGATAAACTGTATGAACAAGTGATAGAGTAATACAGGCAGTCCCCGGATACGACGGGGGGTTCCGTTCTTAAGAGCGTTGTAACCCGAAAAAATCGTCGTCTTAGCCGGAACATCATTAAAATCCTAAGAAAACCTTTAATTTTTAATGCTTTGGGTGCATTAAAAAACTATGTAAACTGCATCCTTATTGCATTTTTCATCAAAAAAAAAACCTTCAGATATTGATTATTTTGCATTTTTGGTGTCATGTTTCTCCTCCCAAATCAGCGTTTGTAGGCGTCATAGACCTGGAACATATGTTGTAACCCTGGAAATAATTTTTGATGAATATAATTGAGAAGTGCCTTAACCTCGGAACGTCGTAAGCTGAGCCTGTCTTAACCCGGGGACTGCCTGTAATGGATTCAAAGACAAGAAGGCGTTTTATCTTGTCTTCAGCGAAGCTGTACTCAGTCAAACCTGTAGAAGTGACATGCGCATGTGCATCGGCCATCTTGTTTTAATGATCGGCTGATTAAAAGATCAATATCCATTATTCTGTTGGTCAATGCAGGATGAACCTTGTACCCAAATCCCATGGTTTTTTGTCAGGGAAGTGGAAGGGTTTTTAGGACTCGACAGCGACTGCCAAAAATAGGTTTTTTCCTACGTCAAAACCTGTTTTTTTTTTATAGCATAGTCACTGTTTTGTCTTCAAAGCAGCATTACAAAGAAATTGACAGGTGACGAAAAACTTAAGCGCACAAAATTTTCATCCCAAATATCTCTTTAAAACTAAATCATCTCAGGTCCAATGTCAAGCCACTAGTTTTCAGTAAAAAAGATAACAAAATAAAAAATCAATAGGATATACTTTTAGCTTAGGGTTCTATGGTGACTTACCTAAGCATGCTGGGTATAGTTTGTGATTTTGATGCTCCTTCCCCCAGGGATATTTAACATACCCACCCATTAGAGAGACCCCTGGTTTTCTGCTGTGGCACCTATGGGGGTCAGGACTAACCATACACCTACTGATACACAGTCAAATTTGTTCCAGCTCATGGCAGTAGTGTTTTTAAGAATACTGACTATGATGACACACCCAGTACATTCAGAGACCTCTTCGAATGATACATTTCTGAAGAAGGCCAATGATGTACTTACTTTCCTAATATCATGACCTAGGAAAGGAATGTGGTTAGCCTTTTTAGTGAGGGACACTCAAAATTATCTTAGCCCTTGTAAAGAGAAGTGGTTTGTTTGTTTGTGCTTGGATGTAGGAAAATTTGGACCTTTGCTAGGATCTCTAGGTAAACCTTTAGTGCCTGAACTGGGCATAATGTTTAGTCTGCTAATTGAGTTTTCTTAAAAGAATGGATTTCCTCTTTAAAGGATTGTCATTCTTGGCCAGGAATGATGGCCCAGGGGCAGGGGCAGCATAATTGGTTATCAGCAGTTTGTGTGATATATCGTCCCCATCTAAGAGAGCCCAATTCACTAATACGGGTCTCCTGATGCTAATGCTACTGGGAAGATCGCTTTTTGGAAGCATGCAAGTGGTAGTTACATCGGTCTGTTGAATTGAGGAGTACATAAAAATGTTTGAAGTACTCTATTCAGGGACCAAGTAATTGGAAGTCTTTTGGGGGAGCAGCTCTTTTGTAGAGAAAAAGACTGCAGAAGAGAAGTGACAACTATCTATGTTGGAATCAATCCAGAATCCATAAAGCAAGGGTTTGTTAATGCAGCTTTGAAAGGAGGATGCATAAACAACTTTCCCTCCTTCTTTCTGGGATAGTACGGCAGGCGGTAATGGAATTGATCTCTTTGTCCATTGTTGAAGTAATAGGAACCAATGCCTGCTTGGCCAATTTGGGCCTATTAGGTAAGCTGTTCCTTTGAAGGTTAGGAGCTTGTTCAAACTTTCGAATTTTGGACAACGGAGGAAAAAGATTTATCTTCTTCCAGTTGTTCCAGTCCTGTAGGAAGGCATCTCTCGCTATTGCTTGACTGTCCAGATTCGGGACCCATATACTTGGGGAGTCCTGTGATTCTCATATGTGGCAAACAAAAGGCCATGAACAGTATCCCAACACATTCCCAGCCACTGAAACTGTCTGCTGGGTGTGACGTGAGATTTTGTCCAATTCACTATAAAGCCTTTTGAGTGGAGTCTGTTTGAATACTGTTCCTAGGTTTTTCAGGCACTTTTCTTGTGGCTCCCCAGATTAACCAGTTTGTCTAAATAAGCTATCAGATGTATTCCTTCTATCCTGAGTTCTTATTCTTGGACAACTGCCGTCACTAATTTTGTAAAGATTCTCGGGGCAATGTGTAGTCCGAAGCATGGCCTTCAATCTGTACATATTTTTCCCCATCCGGAATCCTAGGAAGGGGTGGAAGGGAACGGCAATAGGGACATGCCAATAAGCATCTTTCAAATCTATAGAAACTGTCCAGGTCCCTTTTGGAATGACAGAATATACTTGGGCAATGGTAGTCATTTGAAACTTTTGGCAAACAATGTGTTTGTTCAGTGTTGACAGGTCAAGGATCACCCTTCATTCTGAAAAATCCTTTTTGGGAACGCTGAAGAGACGTGCTTGGTGACGAATGTAAGAATGTTTCTCCATGGCTCCTTTTAAGAGGGCCTTCTGCACATAATCTTTCATAGAGGGGTCTCTGGTTTTTTCAAAGGTGGAGGGGGTTAAGACCATTTCCACCCCAGTCCATTGAGAATAATGGCGTTTCCCCAAGGAGAAGACTTCCATTCCTTGTGATATTCTGAAGCCACCCCCTAGCAAACAATTCCTATTGGGATCCCCCCTCCCTCTGTCTTTTCCCTTAATGGGCTTATTCCAGGTGTTCCTTTTCCTTTATAGCCCAGTTTTTGGACCTTGTGAAAAGGATACCCTTTTTGCTGAGCAGGTTGTTGTCCATTTTGAGGGAGCTGTCCCTTCTGACTACCTACCTGCGTATGAGGAGAGCTATTTTAAGCGAATGGAGGCCTATATATTTTTTATCAAAGCGTGCCTTTTTTGGATGGGGTGGGGGTAAGGGGAAATTTCTGGTGTTTTTTTTGTTTCCTGAAACTCTTTTCTTAGTAGAGCATACACTGCAATTTTGTTGATGTGCTTGCTGTTTTTACTTGAGTCACAATAACTCCTCAAACAGGTCTTGGCAGAAGGTATTGGACTGTAATAATGGCAGTCACATTGGGAAGTGATTGTTTTCCAGTACTCCATTCACACTTTTATGCACCAGTCTAAAAAGTCATAGAGAGCTTCCCATAGTGTTCATATAAGGCACAACATTAAAAATGATCCTAGATTCTTCTGGAAAGCCTTTTTGTGGCTACTTCTACCAATGGTTATGTGGTGGTACTGAGCCCTGGTAGGTGCATAATGTTTTTTATCTTTGCTATCCATCGGAATTGTCCTTTGCTGAAAAGTACTCACTGAAGTAGAAGGTGCTCCATGGCTACACCACCACACCAGCCACCTCCGTGTGTGGTTGGTATGGTGTTTGCATCCCACCTCGGTGGTCGCGGGTTCGATTCTCGGCCATCCGATTGAGGAGTGAGAGATGTGTGTTTCTGGTGATAAAGTTCACTCTCGACGTGGTTCGGAAGTCACGTAAAGCCGTTGGTCCCGTTGCTGAATAACCACTGGTTCCATGCAACATAAAAAACACCATGTAACAAAAACAAACAATATACCACCACACCATACGTTATAGATGATGTGCCAATCAGAGGCATTATCAACCTGTGGCTACTCTCTATCAGGTGCAATACTTGTCTATTTTCAATTCATTACCATTCATGTTTTGGGGTAAAGAATTGTCCGAGCTTCTTACCTCCTGTCATGTGGGAATCAGCTATGTAATTGCAGTAGGTTACTTAAATAAAAATAACATTTTTATGATAGAATTAAGTTTTATTTATACTTACACCAGTAATTACGTGATCGGAGCCCTCCCTCCATCCCCTTGCATGGACAATAAGGGGCGTTAAACAACCGAGCTCTTTGGTAAGTTGTTCCTCTCTTTCCCCGAAAATGGCGGCGTCATTGTTACCTACCCAAAAACAAAACTAGCGCCACCATGATTTCAAAATTTAGTTGCCGATGATGAAACTATGTAATTACTGGGTAAGTATAAATAAACTTAATTTAATAATAATGTCTTTTCTTACATAATTGTGTCATACATAATTCATAGTACTTGACAGAGAAGAGTCCTCAAATTAATTTCACTTGTTATGCTGTCTTTTTTATATGGTGTTAGAAATCTTTTCATCATTGATCAGTATGTGATTAGGCTACTGTATTGAGCCAAGTTTCACTGCTCTAAAAAGACTGGCTTGGCTTTGTCTTTTGTGTTAATATAACTTGCCAGAAATTTTTCTGATACTGAATTACCATTAATTTCATGTATTTATTTCCAGGATGAACCATTTACATCTTACATGCCAGAGGCTCTCTTTAACATCTCCAGGTTTTTAATGCATGAATTGATGACGATGCAACCATGATGGTGTTTTCAAAATTGTATCCTTTTATAAATGCTTACAAATTTTGTATGTTACAGTTATCTTTCCCCTTCTTGTTATAATTTCATGAACATTCAAGTTATTCTAGTTTGTAAGATTTTAGTGAGGCATTGGATTATAACACCCATTACTAAGTTGTATGTTTATCTATTGTGTTACGTTGTTGAAAACTGAAATTGCTGTAATAACCATCCCAAAACTTACAATGCTATTCATATTTTGTGCAGTGTCCTAGACAAACTTTCTCCAGAATAAGAAGTCCCGACAGGTGATTATAATGCAAATGCGCCCTTAATAGATCTCAGCTGACACTCTAGATTATTCTTTGTCTGTGCATTGCACATACTTATCCCTAAAGACCCCTTAGATGAATTGGTTTTTGTACATAATTATTTTATCACCATTTTGCTGAATTACAACAATAACCCTTTGCCATAATCAGCCAAAAGCCACACAATCTGAACAATTTATTTTCAGAAGGTTTTAGCTGGACACCCTACCAGCCACATCATACCTTGTAGGATCTAATTAGATCTTTTAATGACACTAGTCACTCAAGAATAGTAGACTTGCTTTGTGCCAGCTGATCACAGCTACAAGCATTTATAATTATTGAGCCACTCTTATATGAAGCAGAGGTGCTCCTATCCACCAAAAAAAATAATCAACAGCAGACCTGAGCTACTTTATCCTTAAAGGATCCAAACTGATCTTTAGTCATTTAACAGATTGTTGAACTATTCATCTGCTAAGGACCTAAGTTGCTCACATTCAGAATATAAATAATAAACCATATATCTTCAAAGAACCAGAGTTGTTTATCTCTCTTTGTAAGGAGAGGCAATTGTTAGTTGGCACACCTGAGCCATGCTTAGCATGTGGTATCAAGTAGTTCAGCTTATAAGGATATCAGTTGCCGAACAACCCTTGTGATTGTAGTCCTTCCAGCAGAACTACTCTTGTGAAGAAGTGCTTCCCAGATTTAGTCATACTCTAGTCCTGTTTTTTTACATCATTAACTCCTTGAAGGCAGAGAGGGAGGGTTATTCACATGCTAAAGCACTTTTGCAAGCAGCATTTCCATGCTATTCATACATTATTGCCAGAGATCTAATAGAAAATTGGACTACTATACGTACTTTGGTTTTTTCACAGAATGGGACGATTTTACTTATAACGAAATGTTATTTTGGAGCTGTGGCATTTTTTAAGCTGGGAACGTCATTATAAAGTGAATAATAACTAGTCTGGGCTGCTAACAGAACAATTGGCAGGTCAAAGGATGTCTCCCTTTAAATTTTTTACCTACCATTTGCTGAGCCCACCTTAGGCAATTTTATACTGTGTCAGGGTGACTTGCAAACAGTTTCTTCAGTATTACAGATTGCTTTTGTCAATCTTGCCAGTTACCCTAAGATAATGTGGCTTTGTTTTGGAACCATATATAGCAGCCCTTTTGAGACACAAAAGTTTTAGGAGATCCCCTTTCAGACGAAATAGGAAGTTTAAATCTCCTCCCTATGACCTTAAACTCCTCTAGGAGTATCTCACCTAAAACACTGAAAATTTGGATGAGAAATTAGGAATGAACTGTAGGTGCAAAGTGCCTTGATCAGGCTCAACATCATGCAGGAGTTGATATCAACAGAGGTCAAGGGAGTTATAAGAAGTAAGAGACTGGTCCTGTTTTTGCAGTTGGATCTTTATGGCTCAGAAATCAGCAGGAGGCTGGCATTTTTATTTTGTGGAGCTGTAGGGGTTCCATTTGAAAGCCCTTTGCTTTGACTTGGATTTCCTACTACCATTCAGGTTTCCATATGGGTTCTAGCAACAGTTATGATCTGGGCACTACTCAAATAGATAAACATTAGAAGATATTTGGTTTGGGTGAATGATTGCTTTTGTCCTTCATCCCAGATATCTCTTGTCACCACCTGCAAAGGCTCCCTCAGTTAATCAGGACAGTTGTAAAGGAATACTGAGAGATATGCATGGTACTGTAGTAGGTTTGGTTTGATCATGAAAGATAGAACCTGAAGATTTTTTGTTTTGCTGTTTTAGAGGAGTTTGATCAAACCATTGTCCTCTAATAGGCCTCCTACCAGAGGATTTAACAACAGCTCAGAAAGCAGAGCATTTTTTGAAGGGCAGCAAAATTATTTCCTACTAGACTGTAGAACTCCTTGTAGTGGGATTAAAATTAATCTGGTCCAAGCCATATCTTCCAAGAAAATAGGATAGACCACTTATCAAGGAAAGAAAATAGCTTGTCAGTAGGAGACATTCAAGCTTACACGGCTGTCTTTTCTCAGTCTGTTCAGAAGTGGAAAAATTCTCTCTCATGTCGTTGTTTTTCAGAAGCATGCATCGAAAGAACACTCGAAGTCTCTCCAGGATGGGAAATAGTTCTTTCCTGAAAAGTTTAGCAGGAGTACCATATAATTACACATTAGGATAAGCATCTTTTCTTGAATTTACGTTGAAGGCAGTATACATTCTTGGCATTTGCATATTTTGAAGTGTGTGTCAGCTTTATGTTTTCTTGTTTTTAGTCATTTAAATAAAGTCTCCCAGCCTATCTTTTGCCACAAGGATTGTTGTGAAGACAAACCTTACAAGATTCTTGATTGCACTGTTATATGGTTGTACTTTCAAGGATCCAAGGAATTTTGATAAAGTACACCAGTTAAAAGTATCATGAGATATTTTTTCCGGAATTGTAATCAGAGCCTTTTGAGATGTGCTGAGTGCTAAATTATCTTAATTAGGTCATTTCCCACAAGGTAAGGCTTTTATGAAATTTTCTAATTTGTAAAGTGAAGTTTGGGTGTCAACATTGTTTTAATGGTTTGGCCTTGGAGACGTGCTGTGATACTGAATTTGAATTATGAGGTGTGACACACTAGCATCTGCAGACATCTTCCTTGTGGTCTGTCAGCAGTAAGCAAGTATCCCCTTGTGTAGAAGACTAGGGAAGTGGAACAATCATCACTTACTTCTCACTTCCTCTCCATTCTCCAATCGTCATAATTATGACCTAATCTTCTAGTTTTATTTGCTTTTAAGTTGTGCTTTAGGGGCGAGTTATTCACAGTATGGGTTGATATCCTAAAAAGCAGGGTAATACATCTAAAATTCCATATGAGACTATATTACCTGTCTTTGTAAGAGGCTCTGAGCTCAAGACTGTCAGTCTGCAGGGGTTACACATGATTTGCAGCTCTTCCCTTATTCACCCATTGAGACCAAGTATCTCATCTTAGCCCAGATTTGACAGATTGAATCTTTCTTACCTAAATTGAGATTTGGTAATACAAATTATATATAAGCAGTCAGTTTTTTGTAAAAATAAAAATGAAAACCAATTAAATTTTTAACAAAAACCCATAACTAATGGTTGATGATCTTGCTCTCTGACCCACATTCTAATTCCCAAAGGCGTTATCACTTAATGAGTTGTCATATCTGAGACTTGATGTACATACAGCTCATGTGCACTATATTCACCAGTTAGAGACTTGTGGTTTTCATTATCTTATGAGTAGGTTTGTTTGGGCAATATTTTGCTACTAAAGAAATAGTGCTACACCGTTATGGATTTTGTTAAAAATTATGCTTTTTTCAGAAAAATAGATCGGTAGGTACTTTTATTGCATTTGTCAGAAGTTTCTAAAGGAAGTATCAATAGCAGAGTTTTGCAGTTATTATTCTCTTAGCAGTTTTCATACATAGAAAATTGTGAAATTTACTGTAGTTTTCATAATTTTTTAAGCCTTTTTATAAATAAAGACAAGGAGGTAGATGTGTCATTTTCATAGCGTCAGTGGCTGTCAGGCAATTTTTTTTTTCATAGCGTCCAGTGGCTGTCTGGCAATTTTCATAGCGTCCAGTGGCTGTCTGGGCAAAGTTGAAATATATTGTTGGCAAGGATTTTCTTGTACAGTGGATCCTTGGTATTCGTGGGGGATAGGGACCAAGCTCCCATTAGTACCCTTAAAACTTATAAGTATATACATACAGTGAAGCCTCATATTCACGGGGATACATTCCAGACCCCTGCAAATTGCTAGAATCCGTAAATACTATGCTATGAAAATGCGTAAAAACTGCCTATTTTATTAGTTCAAATTCAAGAAAAACTTATAAGAATGCTTACACTTTTTTTTTTTATAGTTTTTATAAAAAAGAATCAAAAGTGGCAATTTAATCATGAAATTATATGAAAATGCAATAATTTGTGGATTTTTTCTCTTAGAAACATTCTGCGAATACACAGATTCCCTGGAAATAATAGGTAGATATGATCCATAGAGAACTCCGCGAATACGTGAGTGCATATGCCGAGAACGCGAATAAGGGGGATCCGCTGTACATATGTACTTCTAACCCTTCCACCAAAAGAGAGAGAGAGAGAGAGAGAGAGAGAGAGAGAGAGAGATGAGAGAGATAGAGAGAGAGAGAGAGAGAGAGAGAGAGAGAGAGTTACCACTATGGGCATATTCAGCTAGCCTTGTGCCGGACAAAAGAGAGAGGGAGTTTAATGTCTTTAATCAGTGTTAATTTATTTCTCTTTGGCTTGCAAATAAATTTTTTTTTTTTTTTATCTTCCAGAGATGTTTTCACCTTTTCTATGCAATTAAAACACTATGAATACACGCACACAGTTTGCATATGTGTTAATACCAACTATTAGAGAGACTCAATTAGTAGCATGTATCTTTTCCCTGAGAGAGAGAGAGAGAGAGAGAGAGATAGAGAGAGAGAGAGAGAGCTGAACTTAGTACTTTATGTATCTATTGTCTATCTATCTATCCATTTGTCATTGTACCCATTGGCCCATTGGAGAGAGAGCGAGAGAGAGAGAGATGAAGGAAGATCAAAAGTTATTTGATTAGGGAGTGGCAACACCAACCCTTGCGGCAGAAAATTTCGAGTAATGTAAAAATATTTGAACAAGGTCTGCCCCTCCCCCCTAGCTTCACAGGGAGGATAATTTTTTCTTTAAAATTTTTAAATACTTACTACACTACAGAATGCATGAATATAGCAATAACAGTGTACATATTATTATTGTTATTATTATTTATTACGAAATATTATAATAAGTAATTGGGAAAGTAAACCATCCCCAGTAGTATGCAAGTTTGATTTTATTTAAAATAAATAACAAAATAAATTCAACAGGCATACTACTGTGGATTTACTTTCCCATTTTAGTGACTCATGTGATTATGAGTTTTCTTTGGATTTATATTATATTATTATAATCAATCTTATTAACCTTATTAATATTTGAAAATTAGTACTTATTATTAGGGTAAATCATTTATTTATCATACAAAAATAAAACATTCTTAATGCACATAAAACTTCTCTCATCTCAGTACGATAGAGAGAGAGAGATTGTTATATTTTTTATATTTTAATGTTGTTATTTAATCATATTAAACTTACTATTTAAAAATTAGTAAACATCTTATTATAAAAAATGTATTTAGTCATGAAAACATCAAAACACAGTAATTAGTGAATATTTCTCAACAAAAAAGTCTGCAAATGGCCAGATTTTTCAAGAATGATTTATAGATATGTTCCACAGACAAATCCATGAATGGTGAGTCTGCGAATCTTGAGAGTGCGAGTACTTTAGTGGCAAAACAAACAAACTAAATACTGTAGTCAGAATAGAGTACATGTTTTTAGGGTTATAAATGGCTACATTTTATATTGCTGTTTTCCTTAATTTGGTTTAGCTCTACCATGTATCTCTAGCCAAGCAATCACGAAATCTAGAAGCATTTAACTTGCTAGATATGTTTGGATAAGATTACACTACGTATTCCACCAAGATTTCAGGTGATTTGATATATTTCATTAGTTTACTACTGCATTATAAAGGTGTTTAAATGATTAATATTGATGTTTATATGCAAAAGTCCTTGATAATTCGTGGGATTGAAGAGATTCCTGTTGAATGCATTCTAATAATTAATTTAATTACAGGAAGATGTAGAGTTAGCTGCTCTCAAAATCCGTGCCAAACCTTTTCATGACAATGAAGAGCACCAGCCACTATGTTTACCGTTGCTCAACCACTAATCCTTTAGTAAACAACAGTGGTAACCAGTGTGTTAACTGTGGGCATCCCTTTGTTTATTCTTTTGTGTCATTTGGTAAGCAAAATGTCTTTACAATATTGTTATAAAAGCATGTTTGTTGTGTGATTTTATATTGACTAAATGTCAATACAAAGGCAAGACCACTTATTACACTTATGGTTTTTTCTGTTTAGTCCATAGTACGAATATAAGATACAGTATACTGTATTGAAGTAAGGCAAGTTTTAAGAAAACTTGACTTGAAAGTACCTTCAGTGTCTTGAAATTCTGAAATAGTAAATTTTGAACACTTTTGTGTTCCTGGTGCTAAGCTTAAATTTTATGAAAATTGCAATACGTATTAACATTTTTCTATTCCTACATTATCACGATATTAGTACTATTTTAGGTAAGATGTGTTACTGATATTAAATTCTGAACTATACCTTTGCTTTTATGTTGTTGTTTTCAGAGATTCTTCCAGTGGTTGAATTTGTTTTAGAGGAGGAACGTTACAGATGAAGAGGGGGTACGTCTGATTCAGCAGTCTGGAGGAAATGGCCCCAGATGATCAGGAAGGTGGATCAAAAGAAAATGATGGTAATGATGATGATGAAGATGATGATGATAGCAGATGGAAACAAACTCATTCTGGAAATGCCCAGGCTTTGACATTGGACAGCTCACCTGTACATGGAAGCAACAATGAAGATCCATTCACTGCTAATCTTATGAGCTTTTATGTAAGCTATGTATTGTCTGTTGATGATAGGTTTTAGGTCAGAGTTTTTTCTTTATCATATATTGCCTAATTGTGGGATACTTGAAATATTTGAATTATCCAGTGTCATAGATTTGTATAATAATCAGGCTAAAATTTTGTAGACCAGTAAATCGTGAAAACCATGCAGTGTTGAGAGTACTTGCCTAAATCTGAATTTTTATTGCAGAAAAATATCTTGTGCATTTTAGAAGTAACAATAACCTCAAATCTCCCCTTTTTATAATTGTACTTTATCATCTTGTTACATAAATGAGCCTTATCAAAGAAAGGATTACACATTTACGTTAATGTAATTTGCTGAAGGGTCTTTGTAATTTCTTGTGCCTTTAGCCTGGCGGTTCTGAGTATCAACCAGTTCTTCTTAACCGAGCAGCACTATTAGCTCTTGAAACACATGACATTATTGTCTGTCGCTGGCCGAAGCCTCTGAGGTATCAATTCTTTAAGAACATTATGCCGGAGATGTTCCTATCACACACTGTACTCACTGTAATAAGGTAAGCTGTTTAGGATTCAACATAAATCTTTTTCCAGTTCCAACATAATTCAAAGTTTAATGCAAAGAGATCAGCATTATTTATTTTGTTTTCTATATTATTTCTTGTACTGTAATTAGTTTTGCTGCCTAAAGTATTATGTACAGGTTTAGAGTTGTAGATTTGGTCAATACAGATAACGTGTATATTGTATAGAGAATGCCTGATTGCTTACTGTACTTCACACATTTCCATTATTAAAGCTATGAGATACAGTCAAATATAGAAGGCGCGTAAGCTTGCCAAGGAGTCGTCGGAGGGCTTCTCCACGACACCCTGGTTATGGACACGTTTTCCCTCTTTCCTTCCTCTGTCTCAGCTCCCGCGTATGGCTTCTTCCCCTTCGAGGGGCGTGTCGCGGTCTGGGACGCGGACCCTGACATTCAGTTATATGCGGGTCTTCCATTCGCTCGGGGTGGGAAAACCTCTCCCCCCCCCCCCCCCCCCCCCCCCCCCCCCCCCACCCCCCCCCCCCCCCCCCCCCCCCCCCCCCCCCATTAACCCGACCTTTCCTTCCTCAGGTATGCCTGCCATGGATGGCGATCTCGAGCAGGTCCGGTACTCGCTTGGGCTCCCAAGCACAATGAGTATTCAGGGGCTGCTGTACCACCTGGCTGGGCATGGATCCAGGCTGGTCACCCATGGACCAGAGACGTTGACAACAACAACGGTGTTGACGCCGGGGTATGCAGCTCCTCCGCTCCTCCTCACCTGGTATACACTCAACATGTGGCCATGGTTACACCGACAGCTGCAGTCCAGGCTCCGCTGCTGTGTTTGCCTAGGAGGGAGATCACCCCGCCGCCTGGTTTTGCTGCCCTCTGCTCCAGCCCCTGACTTTCGGTGTCCCAAGAGTTCCCTGCACGCCACCTCCCGCCATGCCTGTGATGCCGCTAGCTCCTGTACTGCCGCCAGTTCATGTTGCTGCTACTCCCGTACCAGTTCCTGCCATCGTCACTCCAGCCCGTGGTGTTGCTGCCCCCACTGCAGGTCCCTCCAGCAGGTGCAGCTGGGCCCTGTTGCTTTCGGCAACTGCCCCAGCTCCGTCCTGGATGGAGGACCTGACAGTGGTCGTGAGGAAGCTGACAAAGCAGAAGAGGAAGGTGTCATCGTCGTATGCAGCTGCCTTTTCCCTTCGACTTCCAAGGCCCCACAGCTGATGAAGAAGTTGATTGATTGATTTTGAGTTTTCTGGCGTCACAACTACTAGGGTCACTGACGCCGACCGGGGAAGAAGGTAGCCTCCTCCTCCCCTAAGAAGTCCTCGCTCAGAGACCTCAGGGTCTGTCCCACTCCGGTGGGAGAGTTGGGGCTTCCGCTGGTCCTCCTGTTCCTTTTGGGAACGGGGCCCGTCTCTCCTTCCGCAAGGAAGATGATGATGGGGACTGGAGGGGTGCCGGCTACACCGGTACCTCTTCTCCTGGCACTAGAGGTTCTGCCTCGGCACCAGGAAACCGTCTCGGCCGCTCTATTCGCGAGTGTACGGTCGCCCGCGGGTGACTGTGCAGCCAGGCCGGGTCCAGGCACCGAGCCGAGCCCCCCCCCCCTGCTCGCCGCCAGGACCCAGGCACGGAGCGGAAGACTGGTGGCAGTCGCTCAGGTGACTCCCGGCAGACCGTGCACAGTCCGAGGCAAGGAAGAGGTCCCCCGGTCGCCAGGACCAGCCTCGGCTAGTCCAGGTACCGTGACGCGCCATGAGGACGGGCCACGCTCCCCACCCGCGACAGTGGACTCTTGCCGTCTCCTGACCGTCGCTCCCACCGTTACCGGACGGATAGGCTAACTGGTAGCAGCTCTCCTGGCGCCCGGGGACCGTCGCTACCATTCTCGGTTCAGTGGTTCTCCCCAGGGAGACCGTGCGACTAGGCCTGCATCTTGATTGTCATCGCGGGTTGGCGATTGCTGCAGCCCCCCAGCACACTGGTTCTGCCGGCGGGCGGGGGGGAAGCGTCAGGTCTTCCTCTCCTATCCCTTCAACCTCCTTGGGCTACACCGGGGTGATTAGGAGCGACCGTGAGGACGTTTTGCGTTTCGCAGTCCCTCCACAAGGGCCTACGAACCTGGCAACGCTCATTGGGATCAACCATTTCGTACGCCCAAGTGGTTGGAGGAGACCAAGAGAGGTCTGTCGTGGTTCCTTCTGTGGAAGAGGAGGATCTCGGGAGGTGTTCTCCCTGGATGGGCTTGATGGTCCATCTCCCCAGGACGCAGTCACTCCTGAGATCCAGAGGTTGTTTGTAGAGGTCATCACGCTGATTCGTCAGCACAATGACCTTGGGGAAGGATTGGTGCCGCTCCCGCCCTCCGAGCCTACATCAAGGCTGGAGTCTTTCTGGGGGTCCTAAGAAGGAACCCAGGACGACGGTTGGGTCTGCCCCAATCAGACCTTGGCCATGACAGCGTTGTTGGGCCATGTGGAATCTCTCTCGTCTTCTGGGACAGGAGGGATCGCTTTTCGGGTCTGGCATGGTCATCCTAAGCTACTTCCCCCTCCTCTACCACGGCAGAGGCGCTTCTACGTGCCTTCGGAGGACGGCTGCCACCCAAACAGGTTAACCCGGAGCTAGCTAGGCTAACCCCGGTGTGTCTCTTCAACACCTGCTGGCCGAGAACCAGCAAGAGGCACTGGCTCTGGAATCGACTGCCATGGCAGCGTTCCAAGCAGTCTCCTGGCTGGACCTGTGGTCCCTCACAATGTCCAAGGTCGCGGCCTCCTCGGGAAACATCACTCCTGAAGGGGACCCGGCTTTTGGGAGATTGAGTCAGTCAGGGGGGTAGGGCAATCTCCTACCTGGCCCACCAGACGGCCAACCTGGTACTGAGATGTAGGGACGCAGTCTTCTCTCGAGTTACCAGGGCAGCAGGGCGCGAGGCAGCTTTGGGTCAGATAAATGGACCGGTGTGCTGGGTTCCTCCTCTCTCTTCCCAAGAGAGATGGGGTGGACGCTGTGGTGGAACAGCGGCGCACTGATGACAGTGACCGCCTAGTCCACCAGGCAGTCTCGAAGGTGACTGGGCAGCCTCGAACCACTGCGAACATAAGCCTAGGAGCTTAGGTAGCGCTTCCTCCTGCAGCCACCAAGACGATGTCCTCATCGAAGTCGAGAGGAAAGACCCAGCCTTCGACTTCCTCTGTAAGGAGGGACTGTCAGCCCTCCTCCTCCTGAGGAGAAACCGGGAAGAAGTCAAAGAACGGGAAATGCTAGGGACGGCGTTCCCACTCACCTGCTGCCGGAAGTGGGGGGTGCCTGGCGAGCCATTGGGCAACTTGGCAGCTACGGAGCCGAGACCTGAATAGTGGACGTCCTTCGGGAGGGACATCTACTACCCTTCAAGTCACGGCCACCCCTCACCTCCAACCCGGTCCAAGAGCAGACGTACGTTCCCGTTCTGCCAGGAACGTTGCGCTTCGGCAGGAAGTAGAAGCCAAGCAGAGCAAACAAACTGTGGAGATTGTACGGATCAGTCGCTGGGCTTCTACAGCTGACTTTTCCAGGAAAAGTCATCGGGGGGCTGGCGCCCGGTGATAGATCTCTCTCCCTTGAACCGATTCTTTCGCCAGACTCGGTTCACGATGGAAACGACACACTCCGTGCTCGATTCTGTCAGGGAGAACGACTTCATGCTTTCTGTGGACCTGAAGGATGCATATTTCCAGATACCCATCCACCAGTCCTCCAGGAAGTACCTCCGCTTCATCCTCGACGGGACAGTGTACCAATTCAGGGCACTTTGTTTCTGTCTCTCTACGCCCCACCCCGCCCCACAGGCGGTCTCGGGATCATGGTGAATTTTGAGAAGTCAGATCTCGAGCCCAAGCAGAGGATGAAGTACCTGGGCATGCTGATCGACACGGTAGCAGGTCGAGCCTTCCCCGCAGACTTGTGGATCAGCAGGTTCATGGGCGGCGGCCGGACGGTTCCTGTCCCTACAGGAGCAGCCAGCTCAGCAGTGGCAGGTCGTGATTGGTCACCTGTCGTCTCTCGAGAAGTTAGTCCCTCACGGGCGTCTTCACCTGCGGTTTCTTCAGTGAGGCTAAAGGAGTGTTGGTCACAGGCAAGAGACCCACCGTACTTCCCCGTGCCTCTCACGGAGGAGGTGAGGCAGGACCTAGCCTTGTGGCTGGTTGACGGGAACCTCGTAAGAGGAGTGCCTCTCCATACTCCCCCCCGGAGATGCTGCTGTTCTCAGACGCGTCGACCAAGGGATGGGGCTCACACCTGCAGGAGTTGCTGGCTGCAGGTGTGGGGGACCATCGCGACAAGCACCTTCACATCAACGTCCTGTAGCTCAAGGCAGAGTTTCCTCGCTCTCCAAGAGTTCCAGGAACGGGTGATGGGACACTCAGTGGTGTTGATGAGTGACAACACCATGGTTGTGGCATACGTCACAAACAGGGGAGCCTAGTGTCCCTCCCGTTGCACCAGTTGACGTTGCAGGTGCACAAGTGGGCCGTAGCCCACTCAGTAGAGCTGTCAGCCCAATACATTCCAGGAAAGAGGAATGTAGTGGCAGACAAGCTCAGCTGTCAGAATCAGGTGATAGGGACCGGAACTGGTCCCGTCCACCCAGACGTGGTGGAAAGGCTCTTCGACCTGTGGGGGCGTCCAGTTGTGGATCTGTTTGCCACCTGGCACAACAGAAAACTTGAGGTTTTCTACTTAGTTGTGCCAGACCCATGGGCAGCTGCAGAGGACGCTCTTCAACATCCGTGGGACAATCTCTTCGTTTACACCTTTCCCCCCTTTCTGTCTGATTTGCAATGTGATCAGCAAGGTGCTGGTCACAGCGAATCTTTGGATGATTCTGGTGGCGCCCAAATGGCCTTAGGCCGTTTGGTATCTGGACGGCTGGCTCTTCTCGCCGAAGCACCAAGAGAGATTCCCCACTGGCACAACATCCTGTGCCAGCCACACGTGGAACGGTACCTACCGATCGGTTCGGTCCCTGTCTCTTCAACGGCTGGCTGTTATCCACCATCCCTTGCGAGTGAGAGGCTTTTCTCGCCAAGCAGCAACAGAGATGGCTGGGTACCTCAGGCAGTCCTCTGCAGCTGTGTACCAGGGGAGTGGTCTGTCTTCAGCAGGTAGTGGATTTTCCTAGTCTTCCTTCGCCAAGAGAAAGCTCCTCTCCGTCTCCCCAGTGAAAGGCTTATAGGGCCGCCCTGGCCCTAGGTCCTTAAGCTGCGGGGAGTGGACATCTCCACCTCCATGGAGATCTCCCTCCTGATGAAGAGCTTCAAGAGCTCTTGCCCACCCAGGGAACTTAGGCCCTGGGTTGAAACGTGACTCTCGTCCTTAGGAGTTTGACTCGAAGACCCTTCGAGCCACTCCGGGAGTCGTCAGACAGGTATCTGACCTCTAGACCGTCTTTCTACTGGCCCCTGGCCGTTGGCGAAGAGAGTAGGGGAACTTCATGGTCTTTCCCTTCGATGTAAAGCCACAAGGGGATGGGGATCGGTGACACACTATTTCGTCCTGGATTTCGTAGCGAAGACTCGGAACTCTTTGGTCCCTGATGACTGGTTCAAGTCATTCACGATTCCCTCCCTGAAGGACTTCACCAACGATGATGCGGATGAGATGCTGCGTTGTCCTGTGAGGGTGCTATGGCGCTATCTGTAGAGAACTCGCCACCTCAGGCCTGAGTGTTGACGCCTCTTTGTTAGCACGGGGGTTACCAAGAAGGTGGTGTCCAAGAACACACACTCTTTCTGGCTTCGTGAGGTGATCAGGAAGGTGTACGCCGGATAGGAGTGACGACACCGGTACCCTTCGTCCGAGAGCCCACGAATTCAGAGGTATTGGTCCAACCCTTGCGTTCCGCAAGAACTTCTCCATGGCACAGGTGCTGAAGCTGGGTTTGGGCCCAACCAGGCCACCTTCACATCTTTTTTATATTCGGGATATCGCCCACAGGTCCTGGACAACCTTTTTCTTGGGACCCGTGGTGGCTGCTCAACAAGTTGTGTAGCTTACCCCAGCTCCCGAGCGGACAGAACAGCATCCCATCCTGTGAGACTGCGTGAATGGGCGAGCGAATCAGTGTGTGACTGGCTTCTCTTCCTCCTCCTTTCTCTCCTCTACTGTGGGGGCAGAGGGCTGCGGTCGTCACTCTACGCTGGACAGGAGGCCGATGCAGGTAAGCTATGCGACTGAGCTCGTCCTGTCCCTTTCATTAGGGATAGGAGTGGTTATCCACCACTCCCCTAGCAAGGGGGGAGTGGACGCCAACAAGAGACAAACCCTGACCTTATATTTGGGCTCTTGAGTAGGAACTAGCTCTTGCTTGCTATTCATAAGAGGCATGCTTGCCACCCTCTTATGAATTTGGTCCAGAGGTCTGACCACTGATCCTGCGGTGCACAACCCGATCAGCTGGGGCAGAGGGTAGGCCCTCCCTCCCTTAGCTCTTACGACCAGGGAAGGAACCAAGGTCGGACGAACACCAGTCTGTTCTTAAGACTCAGATTCCACCCACCTATAAGTGAGTCTTCCATATGTTAACAAGGACCGAGGGTTTGTATAACGTGTCGGAACAAATTACAATTTGTCGTAAATTGTATTTTTTCCTAACTATACAAACCTGAGGTCCTTTACACTAGTCCCACCTCATGCCACCCCTCACTCTGTTCCTGGGCTTAAAGCTTCAGAAGAAATAACTTTTGGAGAGGGACTGATGCCTGTGAGAAGCTAGATACATTGATATCTAACCACCCAAACACTGAGTGACGTACAGTGATATATGGGAGTCATTGCATAGGGAACTAAAGAGAAACTTTGACTACTGTCCAATAACAAACCAACACACCAGTGTTTGTTACCGCGTCCCACCTGACTCCCCCTTGCCAAGTAGCAGAGCATATATATTAGGGCTTGTGCCTTGTATGATAAGGCGCCCATATGAGGTAATGTTAGACTAGCGATAATCTATACGCTAAGTCGGTTGGTATTGCACTTCCATCTTCAATGGAAGTGTCTGGGGTTTTGTGTAGATCACTTACGAAGTCGGTATTATCTTTAGACGATGTGTTAAACTCATGGTTCGGTGAGGTTCTTGTAGAAACACTAAGTATAAAAAAAAAAAAAAAAAAAAAAAAAAAAAAAAAATTATATATTCTTCTGAAGTTTTACATGGTGAAGATCAGATATGATTGTACAAGTCTTCTAATAACGATAGCTTGATCGCTTCTGCCAATGATGATGGCTAATCCTATTCCTCTACATGATAAAGCTTAGGTAAAGAGGTACAGGTCTTCTAATGACGATAGCTAACTCTGTTCTGCCTGTCTACCATCTCTGTTACAAGTTATGAAGGAACAGACCGTAGTTCGAACATATGAACATACATACAATGACATAGTTTCATACGAACACACAATCAAATGAGACACGCTACAGATCACGTAGGCGGTAGTTGTCTCAAGCAGGGAGCTTGGACTAATGTTTATAAACAATTGAATGACTACAGGTGACGGCATGTTATCTTAGCCTACATACTTAGTTGTATACGTCATCTTTAGCGTCTCTAGTCTGATCACATTCCTGCAAGCAATCTTTTATATATATGGACTAACATTCCATATTATTATGATGTAAACACTTACATCAGCTCGGTCAGCTACCAAAACCAACCACTGAATATTACTCAAACTTGACTTGCATTTAACTTATAGGAGTGTGATACAGACACTATGTGAATATATATATATATAGAAGTAAATAAAAAATTCATGGTGTACATGAATTGATTCAAGTAATAAAATATAAAACAATGATATTGGTAAATAATAGTGATCACGTGATATATAAGATACAGTTTTTTCACTTCATTTCATTAAGATACTTATGCTACAGAAAATACTAATGTACTCTGATAATCGCATAGAACGAAGATTAACATGATAAAAATCATATTTTACTGATAAAAATTTCATATATGAATTGATAAAATTATTAATGTTTATGGGCTGAATTGATTCGTTGATTTTTATGCTAAATGTTATATATCTGATTCATTAATCAATATACTAACTCATATATAACTGCAGATATTGGTAAGATAAAAGTTAACAGATTGATTATAGGCATACCTGATCTGTTTATACATATGTATATGGATTTCATATAATTATGATTAATATACGTGCACTTTAAATAGATTCCTATTGCGTACACGCAAAGATATATTTCGATTCCGTTATTTATGATCATTTATATATAGATTCCTAGTGCGTACACGCAAAAAATATATTTCGATTCTGTTATTTATGATCATTTATATCTATAGATACATGATACTTTAATATATAGGAGGATCATTACGAGGTTATACTACTTCACTTTTAACTAGCGTTTCGAACAACTTTTCGTCCATTACACAGTTCCAGACAACCACCAATAGCCATGAAACGGCCTTTTTTCAATGGTTAAAACGAGGGGAAAATTTGCCTGGGGGGCGGGGTCCAACGTTCCATTTTGCGCTCATACTTATTCTCTGCATCCTAAGCTACACGATTACGTTCGCGATGAATAGATCATCCCAGCACGAGTCCTTCGCCAGCAAAGTAGAGTTGAATATCCTTCGGGTCGTAATTGTCGGAAGTATGTCCCTTTTTGTAGTCGATCCGACAGCCGCCGGAGCGTTCCGCATTAAAACGAGATTAACGACGATGAACGGTGTCGGTCGAAGAAGTCCATGAAATTCCTTTCACATTGTAGGCGGTTGTTACTTGACTGTAGTCGTCCGCTGCGACGAACGATTTTTTGAAGTTGCGATGTGAAACTCTCGTACTGCAGGATACTGTAACCAGGTTCCATTAATCAGCCTGCCAAGTGAAAGTATACTTGTCACAAGGGCAAAGTAAATTCAGACAACATCCAAATACGGGAGAGAGAGAGCCATTTAGACCAGACTTAACCCACTGAATTCGCTGATATTTTGGAATTCAAAAGAGTCCGCTGTACAAACTTTTTTATCCATGGCATTAACAATGAGTGAACCTATCCAGGTCTATGATGACTGTAAAAATATCCATAATTATAACAAATAAACAGATACAATACAAATCCCAAGAAAATTCGATATTACTGGTAGTAAATTACTAGACAAGAAGTGGAAAAACGGAGCTATTTGAAGATTGCCAGGCAACATAAGAGTCAAAGAGAAGATTAATCATGATTCTGTATTTCTCTATGCTAACTGAAATTAAGTTGTGATAAAATCTGATCCTATGTGCCCTAACAAAAGTTTCATATTCAATTTCTCGCTCGCATCCTCTGAGGTTAATTTTAAACTTTATTAATAGGTAGGAGATGCAACGAAAAAAAAACCCACTCATGTAACTAATTTCTAAATAAACTTTGGGTTTTTCAAGAAAATGTGACATTTTCCCATGAATGTTTACTTGAATTGTAATAGGCTAATGTTGCAAGTAAATATTTCATATATACATATCTTGATACTTCTAAATGTCTATGAGGTTCAGAAAAAAAAAATTAATTCATTTTGTTGTTATAGAAATTCTATTTGCTTATTTTGTTCATTAATTTTAAATGATTGCAAGTCCTTAGCTAAAGTTGCATTGCGCATACGGATAGACATGTCTGCCTTGCCCATGAGAAGTTCGGGCTAAGCATTCCTTTCTCCAGTCAATCTGCTTTGCAAGCGCAAGATGAAGCCTGTGCAAAGCAGATATTTGAGGTTAAAGGAATCACTGCTGATACGGCAAACGCACAGACCTTCTAGAACTTGATGACGTCGTCACCAGCTTAAGAGTTACGTTACTTGCTGTAAGAGATACGACTTTAGGATAAATTTATTATCTTTTAATACTCGACCCACACGAAAAGAATGTCTGAAAAAAAACACGTACCAAAATTGAACAATATAATAGTTTCATGTTGGAAAACTGCATGATTATGTTTAAATTAAATATTCCTTATTCAAACTATATGAAAAAGGTTTCCATACAAATTCTATATATATTATTAGCCCTGTATAAGATCATATAGGATTATTCCATAGATAACATTTTCACTTCTAGACTTCCTGACTTTTAAAATCTCTTTTATTTTATTTTATTTATTTATTTATTATTATTATTTATTTATTTATTTATTTTAATTTCTTTTTTTTTTTTTTTTTTTTAATTGACTACGAATTATAAATGTCACCGGGACAGACAATATGTCAGTAGATTTTGGATATGTGTTTGAACTTTTAGCTTATTTGTCATTACTAAAGCGTTTAAGTTGGAGTTCAAATCTTTACGCATATATATTTGATATTTAATTATCTATGGTTACGTTTTTTTTTGCTTATTGATTTTATCGTGATTCCTTTTTTTATTATAATTTGTAACCCTTCCGACTTCTTACGGATGTATTATATTGGACTCCACTTGTATCCATATTTATCTTATTTTTTTTTTATATTTTATTTATATATTTTATATATATTTGATAAATTAATGGTTGCTTGAATATGTGGAAAAGTGTTCTAGCGGCGTACCGTATAAGGCTACTTGCGGCATCATTTCTACAGATACGAGATATGAAGGATAAAGGTATTTAAAACCGCGAGAACCGCTATAATCCAGTTCGGATCCAACATCACGAGTTGTAACTCGTAAGACATTGACACTTCCTATTAATTATCCGTTATTCTACCAAACCGATTGACTCTGGGTGATAAAATATATTATTGGTTTTCTTAATGGAAAGGAATTCACACAACTGTTAAGGAGATTATTATTGATTTACACCACCCGAGTCCAGATTATCATGTGTTGAATTCCATGTTTACTGATTTAGCACTCATAAATATTCCTAACGCACTCAATTGCGGTGTTTGTTTTTCGTGCTATTAATTCTATATAACGTGTCAAGGAACTATTAACACTAAGAAGTGTTTATTCCCTCTGTCAGACTTGTAATTCTGTTAATAATTCTACGTATATTCTTTCAAGGATTGATTTGGCACAGGATAGGCCCTTAACTGACAGGTGTCTTAGTGTGTCCCTTGTTTTCATGACACGTGTTATTACAATTAGTTATGTGCTTTTTATATCTGTAAGCATTGTAGGCCAGTAAAATAGTGATTTTGGCTTTCGTTACATAGTAGGGAACCCTGGATGACGGAATGCAACCAGTTTATGACGATTGGTATGAAAGAGATTATTATTACTACCTGGTCGTTAGTCATCTGCTGTGTTCTTCGGGTTTACCTCGTCACAGACCTACATAATAAAATTACATTTTGATTAACATTATTCTGATACACATACTTTAAATATACTTTTGCTTTAGGGTTTCTGCTCGAAAGTGTTTATTGTTTTTGCTTAGCCGCTGACCCTGTTTCCGTTTCGAAGTGTTTATTGTTTGGTGTTTATTGTTTTGCTTATCGCTGTTGACACTTGCTTTGTTCAGTTTGTAACAGTTCTGCGCTCCGACCCAGATATTCAATGCTCGCGATCTCTTGGGTTAAGGAATTTTCTTGTTTAGATACGGTTTTAACAATAGGCACGGATGTTTCTATATCTTTTAGTCCAATTAATGGTTCTTTGCTGTATGGTGCGGGATTGCGGGATAATGCGTCAGCTATGATATTTTGCTTTCCCGGTAGATATCTTATCTTGGCTCCAATAACCTGAATGATCATTTGTCACCGAGTTCCTTTTGGACTGTGATTAAAGCCTTTGAAAACTCTGGTAAAGGACTCATGTTCGGTAAGGACTTTATCAGATAGCCATAGATTATGAACTTAAAATGTACTAGTGGAGTTAAAGATACCTAGCCCTTCCTTGCTTATTACTGCATATTTACTTTCAGAGGGCTTTAGTTTACGTGAATAAAAAGCATATATAGGGAAGAAACTGTTTATCATATTACTGAAGTAGTATCCCTCTTACCCCTTGGTCTGAGGCGTCTGTTGCAATAAAAAAAATTCCTTATTTAAATCAGGGATTTTTAAGTTAGGTAAGCTGCATTTTTCTGCTTTTAAGATATCGAACGCCTGTTGATGCTTTTTAGACCATAATAAATCTACGCTCTTCTTCGTAAAATCTGTTAAAGGAGCTGTCATGATTGAAGAGTTACATATTTACATACGATTGTAATACCCACACAGCGCCAAAGTGCTGTACCCCCCTTTACGTAATAGGTACCGGAAAGTTATGAATACCGACACCTTACCATAGATTACTTTAAGACCTTGACAAGACACATAAAACCTAGATAAACATGTTCGGTTTTAAAAACTCACATTTATATATTTTACTCTGAGACTAGCTCTAGTTTATGTGAATTGTACTTCTAAGGTATTAGAAAAGATTACAAGATCATCCATATAGCATGTAGGGTATCCCCTAAAAGTCTCCAAACACTATATTATAATTGGGGTGCAACGTAAGCCGGAGGCATACGTAAAAATTGATAATGTCCCCCTGAGTGTCTGAAAACGGTATATGAGGTACAATCACTTAGGTAATGGTATCAGGTAAAAGCCTTTAAGTAAGTCCAAGTTGGTGAAAAAAAATTATTCTAACCTAACAGAGATAAGATGTCGTCGGTACATGGCACTGGAAACCTATCGGGAGTCGTTTCCTTGTTTAAGTGACAGAAATCTACGCAGATACGCCAAGTCCGATCTTTTATGGCTTTTGGGGGGGGGAATGACTTTTTGTTTTTTTGAGGGAAAATTATATGGGCTATTTGATTTCCTAATGGCTCCTATTACTAACATTTTTTCAACTTCGTCATTTATCTCTATTTTGAAATTGCAGTGAGATCTATACGAAGGTACGTATATAGCTTTATGTTTGTCCTTAGACCGTATTTTGTGTTAAATTACATCCTTTTTTCCGTTTGTTTCCTCCCAGAGATATCACATCGCTAGTGGAGAAACTTCCTGGTATTCAGGTAGAAGATAAAAAAAATTCTGCTGAATCACCTCTGCTTGAATGACTTTACGGATATTACTTTAGATAGATTATCAGAGAGATTCATCTACGACTGGAGTTGGGAGTGATTAAAAAATTAGCAACAATAAAATGCGATATTATAACTTCCGTATCCACGATATGTATACTTTTAGGGCTTTGTTCGCGGAAATCGTTTATATTTCAGAGTGTCGGGAAGGATTAAAATTTCATTTCCAGCAAAGTCTTTTTACACGCACTAAGACATTCGAGGGTGCATGCTTCTCGAGATTTTGCGTGCAAAGTGCGACTGCGGTTTGTGGGAGAATTCTGTTGGGTCATTTGAACAATGTTACGATTTATGAGACAAATGTATTTGTTCTTTTATATAAGTTATTATTTGATTAACTGTCTCATTTTTGTTCAAACGGATTTTAATATGTTTGAAGGTTTATAGGATTTTCCTTTGATAACACGCCTTATTTTGCAGGATGTAAGATAATATTTTGTATACCCCTAGATGAATCTTACAATTACACTAGATACAGATCAATGTTTTTTTATAACTATAGAGGTATCTGTAAGCGCTCGCTTATCCGGACTTCTCATTAGAGAAGTTTCGAACAACAGACGGTGAGTCCGTAAATACAGGATATTACGTCTACTAAAGAATAAACAAGATATTCTAATTTTTACGGCGGGCGTACAGTCGGGCTTTATCCACCACTACTTATAATAACTTACGTATTAAAAAAAACGAAAACCTGCTCTGATTACTTTATACGGTCGTGTGTTTCATAGGAAAAATCCTTTTTAATTCAAAAAGATATCGGTATGTATGAACCAAACAAATCGCTTTTCCCCACTCTGCTTAGAGTCGCTTATTGTGTGGAATTTGCTTTGCTTTGAAAACTCGGCAGATTTAACTGACCTTGACCGCTTGACTAGGTGACACAGTCACCGAGTTTGCTTGTTTGATTCTGAACGGGCTACTGTTTCTATTTCTTTTTGTAATAAATAGGATCCTTCTCTTTATTACCTATCGGCAACGTATTGTGTGTTTTAGCTTATGTTGCTGGTTACGTATAAAACAATGAATGACGAACTATTATGGAACTGAGCGATTACTAATAAGACAAGTTATCTCTACTGTATTCAATATTAACTGTTTGTACTTCATTCTTTGCTAAAATTTGAAATAGTGAGGGATCCTGGTCAGCGCATTTAGCCTGATGAAAGTTTTTTTACAGACATGTTATTCCTTGCAATCCAGCCATATTTTTAAAGTTGAGTTGAGTCATTGAGGTTCGATATTTTATATAACTAAAAAAACCAAAAATTCAAGGCTAAAACAAAAAAAAAAAAAATGCGATCGGGACTTTGCAAAGGAGCATTTATTGTCATGACCCGAAATAGTGTTACCTCTAATTTATCTAGATTCGTACGGGTGTTCCACTTGTTTTTGTGTGTTTTCTAATCACATACGGTGCTTAACGACCCTATCCATGCATCTGTATAAATACAGACGTCCACTGCGTAAACGCATATTCACTGTTATATTATTTGTTACGTAAGGGATTAATAATCACCCAAAATGATAAAATTAACATAGTATATGATTATGATATTTCAGTATAACTTCTGGAAACAGACACTCAATGATAAAAAACACTCGCAGTAGCGAAATCTCAATGATTGTATATAATTTCTGTAAAAAAAGAAGTAAGATTAAGGAATGTCTCGTAACTTCCGTCCACAGGAATAACGAAATTCGACTGCAAAGGAAACACTCAAAGTTACTCCAAATGAATAAAAAATTGTACTTAGCTTGCTTTTGTGGGAAGTCACGGTGTTCCGATAACGCCACAACGGCCTTGGTCCTCCTTCTCTATTTAGCGATGACCTGGTTTTTGGCTTGAGTTTCCCCCCGTGCGCGTTGTTGGGATGATTTCGAGCCCTTGAAATCCGATGCTGCAGACGCGTTCGGTTGTTTCTTGCAGTGCCGGAAACGCTCACTAACGATGTTTTCTTGAATGATTCTAATGCGAGACGAAGCTTGCGTTGTCGTAGGAAAAGACACGTCGGTTTTGTTTCTTGAAGTTATTCACTAAACGATGATACTAAGTTGCTAGAAGAATCTGCTGCTTTCGTCGTCGTTGACTTCATGATTTATTATTCTGTTTTTTCTTCGTAGGACGTTGTAGAGTTCTTCTGGTCCCGCTGGCCACCAATATTAGGGCTTGTGCCTTGTATGATAAGGCGCCCTATGAGGTAATGTTAGACTAGCGATAATCTATACGCTAAGTCGGTTGGTATTGCACTTCCATCTTCAATGGAGTGTCTGGGGTTTTGTGTAGATCACTTACGAAGTCGGTATTATCTTTACGACGATGTGTTAAACTCATGGTTCGGTGAGGTTCTTGTAGAAAACACTAAGTATAAAAAATTATATATTCTTCTGAAGTTTTACATGGTGAAGATCAGATATGATTGTACAAGTCTTCTAATAATGATAGCTTGATCGCTTCTGCCAATGATGATGGCTAATCCTATTCCTCTACATGATAAAAGCTTAGGTAAAGAGGTACAGGTCTTCTAATGACGATAGCTAACTCTGTTCTGCCTGTCTAAACCATCTCTGTTACAAGTTATGAAGGAACAGACAGTAGTTCGAACATAGGAACATACATACAATGACATAGTTTCATACGAACACACAATCAAATGAGACACTACAGATCACGTAGGCGGTAGTTGTCTCAAGCAGGGAGCTTGGACTAATGTTTATAAACAATTGAATGACTACAGGTGACGGCATGTTATCTTAGCCTACATACTTATTGTATACGTCATCTTTAGCGTCTCTATCTGATCACATTCCTGCAAGCAATCTTTTATATATATGGACTAACATTCCATATTATTATTATGTAAACACTTACAACCGCTGCCACCAATATTAGGGCTTGTGCCTTGTATGATAAGGCTCCCATGTGAGGTAATGTTAGACTAGCGATAATCTATACGCTAAGTCGGTTGGTATTGCACTTCCATCTTCATGGAGTGTCTGGGGTTTTGTAGATCACTTACGAAGTCGGTATTATCTTTACGACGATGTGTTAAACTCATGGTTCGGTGAGGTTCTTGTAGAAAACACTAAGTATAAAAAAAAAAATTATATATTCTTCTGAAGTTTTACATGGTGAAGATCAGATATGTTGTACAAGTCTTCTAATAACGATAGCTTGATCGCTTCTGCCAATGATGATGGCTAATCCTATTCTCTACATGATAAAGCTTAGTTAAAGAGGTACAGGTCTTCTAATGACGATAGCTAACTCTGTTCTGCCTGTCTACCATTCTCTGTTACAAGTTATGAAGGAACAGACAGTAAGTTCGAACTATATGAACATACATACAATGACATAGTTTCATACGAACACACAATCAAATGAGACACGCTACAGATCACGTAGGCGGTAGTTGTCTCAAGCAGGGAGCTTGGACTAATGTTTATGAACAATGAATGACTACAGGTGACGGCATGTATCTTAGCCTACATACTTATTGTATACGTCATCTTTAGCGTCTCTAGTCTGATCACATTCCTGCAAGCAATCTTTTATGTATATGGACTAACATTCCATATTATTATTATGTAAACACCACTTACATATACTACAGTACGAGAGGGTTGGTTATTTGCATACCAAGCTACCAAACTATCAGTACGACTACCTACTCACCTGTATCACCAGTCCAGCAAATTGACGTGTATCCTCAACCCGTCCAAAGGAGAAGGAAAGGTACAAGAGAAAGATAAGAGACCAGCCAACTCACTCATTTTCTCATCCACAGGTAAGATACAAATGTGCCCAGCTAAGGGCAATGATGAGTTACAATCGTTGGGCAGCCACCACAGGACATCCAGGGAAAACATGTCCATAGATCTGTGGGCAACATCCTTAAGATAGAAAGAGGTGAACTTGGACTGGCGTAAACCAAGTACCAGTGCTCAGCACTCTATGTACAGCCAAGTTCTTTTTGAAAGCCTGCACAGACATGCGGCGGAATCATCAAGAGTCCAGTATGCCTGTTTGATGGCTTCCTGTATCCCACAAAGAGATAGTATTCTTCAACCCCCTTTTCTTTGTACTCCTTTGTACTAACAAAAAGTCTGCGACAGCCTGGTCTAAGGTACCGTGTCCTTTTAAGATAGCAATGCAGAGCGCTGACAGGACACAACAAAAGCTCTTGAGCACCACTGCCCACAAAGTCATTCAGTGATGGAATGGTAAAGGAGGTGAAACTATCATTGTGCACAAAGGGATTCTGGGTCTTGGCCAAGATTCCAGGACAAATTGGAAGAATACTGACCCCAAATCCTGGTGTGCTTCACATCATAGCTCAGATTGTACAGCTCCTCCACTGTTCTTCGAAGATGCCAAGGCCAGGAGGAAAACTGTCTTGATCATCAAGTTCCTGTCAGATGAGTGATGCAAAGGCTTCATATGGACCCTTAGTGAAACTTCTCAGAACCAAGAAACTCCCATGTCGGAGGCTTGCGCTCCTTAGGAGAACTCGATTGCTCAAACCCCGTAACTAGCAAGGAAAGTTCCCAGGATGAGGAGACGTCGATACCTCTAAGATGTAACACTAAAACTCAGGATCGCCCTGCAGCCCTCTAATGGCAGAAATGGACAAATGTTTCTCACTCTGATGGAAGGTCAAAAAGTCTGCTATGTGCTGAATAGAGGTTCTGAGTGGGGGAAAACCCCGTTTACAACACCAATCACAGTAAATCACCTCTTGAGACTGCTGGACATATGCCCTACTGTTCTCTTAGAAAAGCCTCTTGCTCAGAGATACTTGATAGCCTCCAACTGTGAAGAGACAGGGATTCTACTGACTGGTGGAACCTTTCTGCATGCGGCTGACACAGGAGATGCCACCAAGGGGGATTTCCCTCGGAACCTCTGACAACAAAGACAGCAGATCTGGAAACCAGATCCTGCAAACTCATCAGTCTGGTAAGGACTTGACGGATCAAACAAAACGGAGGGAAGGCATACACCTCCAAGTTGTCCCAGGGATGTTGGAATGCCTCCTCTGCTAACGTTAGAGGATCTGGAACCACTGAACAGAAAATCTTCAGTTTCCTGTTAAACCGGGTTGCAAAAAGGTCCTGCATGGGTCTCCCCCAAACCTGGAAGAGCTTGTCTGCTACTACCTGACGGAGGGACCACTGTGCCTAGGATCTGAATCCTGATGACTGAGTTTTGTCTGTGACCACATTCCGTTTGCCTGGGATATATTCTGGCTGAGAGTTCCACCGAATTGCTGACTGCCCACTGGTGAACCTCGACGGTCAAGGCGTGAAGTTGATGTGAAACCAGGCCTCTGCTTGTTCACATAAACGACCACCATGCAGTTGTCTTGTTCACATAAGCGACCACCGTGCAGTTGTCTAACATGAGAACAACAGAATGCCCTCTACTTTCTCCCGAAACTCCTTCAGACCCAAAAAGGCTGCCTTCAACTCCAAGACGTTGATATGCTGCTGTTTGTCCCTCCAAGACGTTGATATACTGCCGTTTGTCCTCCAAACTCCTGAGGCAATGAGGCTGCCTAAATGAGCCCCCTAACCTGAGAGGGAGGCGTCTGAAAACAGAAGCAAGTCCAGAGAGAGATATCGCAGAGGAAACACCTTTAAAGAGATTTCAGTCATCCAGCCACCAATGAAGGTCTTCTCTCTCTTCCAGAGATAGAGGAACCTTCAACAGGCACGAGTCCCCCGGCCAGAGACCAGAATTCCCTCAGCTCCACTGTAGAGACTGAAGATGAAGATGCCCATGAAGTACCAGCTTCTCCAGGGAAGATAAAATTCCAGAAAAAACCTGCTACTGATGAGCTGACTGATGTGGTTCCGACAGGAAGGGTTTGTGCCACCACTTACAACTTCTCCAACCTCTGATCCGATGGGAAAACTTGCAACTGCCATATCGGTGACCATGCCCAGGTAGAGAATCCTTTGACTGGATACAAGGTCTTACTTCTCTTGGTAGACCACGATACCAGTTCCAGACAAAAACCAAAGCAGACAATCTCTGTCCTTCATCAGCTTCTCCTTGGAACCTGCCAGGACCAACCAATTGTCGAGGTACCTCAGCATATGGATCCCCTGAGCATGGGCCCAACTTGAGACGAGAGAAAAGACCTGAACACTTGAGGAGCTGTGGTCAGCCCGCAAGCAACAGGCCTTTGAACTTGAAGAACTTGTCTCCGAAAGAGAAGTGAAGGACTTCCTGGACATCGGATGAATAGGGATCTGGAAGTGGAAGTATGCGTCCCCTCAAGTCTACGACAGCACGAAGTTGGCTTCCCTCACAGCCGCCAACACTGAACACTGGGTCTCCATCTTGAACCTCGTCTTGCTGATGAAGTGATTGAAGGAGAAGATGTGACTGTAAAAACCACGGAGACGGATGCACCACTTCCTTTATCGCATCCTTGTCCAACATCTGCACTTTCTCCTGGAGAGCCAAGAACTTCAGAGAATCTGGAGGATACAACCTCCTGAGCAGCGGCTTGTCCGAAAGTTGGGGAGAGAAGTCGAATGGCAGTAGATACCCCATCTGAAGAACATCTACTACCCACTTTTCTGCGCCCATAATTTGCAACTTGGCCCAATGGGCACGCCAAGCGTTCCCCCTCCCCCACATGGCACAGGAGAGGGAGAGTCGCCTAACCTACCAACGACCCCCTTTACCTCTACCCCTCCTGGGCCCTTCTCGGCTTAAAGGAACAGGAGTGAAAGGGACGTTGGTCCTCTGACCTAGACTGGGATGAACAGGAAGGCCCTGCCAAAACTGAACTCCTTGACTGCCTACCAGGCGACGACCTTCGTGACTGCTGCTACTGCTGCTGGGGGGGGGGGGGGGGGGGGGGGGGGGGGGGACATCTTTGAGGATGAAAATCTGACTTAAGACACTGCCTGGTGCACTAATCCAGCTCGGTCTGAGGGAACAGAAATTGTGATTCCAACCCGATCTTTCTATCCCTGGATAAAGCCCCACGTCTCTTCTAATCAGGAGGAGGTTAGCCATAAATTAACACCGAGGCGAGCAGGATATGAGAATGCCTTGCCTCCGGGCTGCAACAAACTGGCATGAGAGGAAGCACTCAACCAACCCCCTTGGGGACCTGAGGGCCTCCCAATACTTCCAAACGACGAATCGATGGAAGAAAAAGAAAGGGGACAAAAGCACAACACTAGCATGGGGTGTGACAGTGGCAGGAGACAAAGCATTGGGAAGAGAAGAAAAACCTTCCCATGAAGGAAGAGCAGAAACTCTATGATGCTCTCCCTTACTATAGATTAACTTCCAGTGCTCTCTAGGCCACGCATGGCATTCCTTGCAGGGATTACAATATAGTACAAAACGTTAGAACGGCACCTACTACAATTGACGTGTGGGTCCGTCACAGATGAAGCCTAAAAACGAGAACACGGAAAACCTGGAGTTCAGGAGCACAACACGTTGATGAGGCCGATAGGAGCAGAAGCAGCCATAATAAAAGCACACACACACAGAACACAGCAAAAATGGGCAATGAACTGGGTAAAGGCCAAGAGAGGTCAACCACAACTCTCGTTCAGGCGGTTTAAGAAAAGACTGACATTGTGGCGTGGGTGCGTGGTCGTTAACCACTCTTCACCAGATATACGCACGTGTTGCCAGATCTCACAAGATTCCTTGCTTTCATCTGCGATTTGACCGGATCCAGCTAGGCAAACTAGAAATGATCCTATTGTTTAATACCAAAGGTTTTTGTTCGCGTATGAGCAAATGGAGAAAAAGGGGGTTAGCCTCACTAAAAAATGGAATAGATAAAGAGGAGGAAAAGAGGTTAGCCTGTTGTTATTTGGTCTTATAAATTTAGCTCGCATGATACGTGAGATACGATAAAATAATTTTAGGGTGAAAATTTGTGGGTCGCATGATGTGCGAGATCGCGTGTTACACGAGTATATACAGTAATTGCTGATCCATTATTATCCAGCCGCCCTAACATGAGGTAGTATTTCTATTTTGCTGTAGGCTGTTGTTACTGTACTGCTCTTTTTTCTGTAAAAATCATTCTAACCAAGAAAACCAACTTTCTGGCACTTTCCTTTATTGCAGATACCAAAATGTTCACCATTTTCATAATTCCTCACAATCACTACACTCCTGATATCTTCCTTCTTTTTTTAAACATATTTACCATCAGACTTTCTTCCTGGTCATTTGGCCTTACTTCCTTTTCCTAGATTGAACTAATCAATTCTAGTATCTATTCGTCTCCTTCTGTACCAAGTACCTTTAACATTTCAGTTTTATATATTGTAAGTAACTTACCAAGTAATACATAGCTACAGTTTCTAGTTTTAACAGCAGCTTTAGATTTAAAATGTGCATCTCGTTGCTGCCCACATCTGCAGAAGGATAGGTATAACATAGCTGAAAAGCTCAGTTTCATTTCTGCTGCTCAACCACCAGACACTTAAAATTTTTGCTAGACATGATTGCTCAACGGAGGGTTTTGCTGATAAAAGGATTTGGTGAAGTTCTGTTGTTTTGGTAGCCTCTGCGCTATATATTTTCTTAGCTTAATTAAGCCTCAAGTGAATCTATAAATTGCTGTGGACAAATTTGTTTTCACAACAATACATTGCAAAGACTGGGAGGACGGCAAGTGGTGAATTTTGAATTCATATTTGGACAAAATAGAGGAAGCTAGAGAGGGACAGGTGGCTGCTAGAGCCGAAGATAGAGCTTCTAGGTCTTCATCTCCCAAACCGGTACTTTCGACTTCTGTTGAATGCTTTTTCTTCAATTCCCAGTTCTCTTGCACTTCTTTATACTCTGTTACCTGGCTCCCACCCCTGAACCTAGTGCCATTGCCAGTCTTGAAAGCCCTTATTGGTGGATAAGAAATTTGATGCTTTAGTGGAGACAGTTGCACAAATCAGTGATTCAGTGAAGGTCATTATGGACAAAGTGAAAGTTTGTTATTCTAGTGCTAGTGTTTTTATCAGTGGAAGGGGTGGCTATTTGTCCCACGATGCTCCAAGATGGAGGTCCCTGCTAGACTCCTTAGCAACTTGGGAGGAAGCAAACCATTAGTCCAACAAGGGAGGTCAGTGGGGCTTGCCCATGAATAGTTGCTCCTTCATCAGAACCTGTCACTAATTCCCAGGTTCCTTTGGATAACCGCTGGAAAGGTGTTCAAGGGGTAGCGCACATCCTGTCTTCCAGTGGTTCTGACTCGGATGTGTATAGAGGATGCAGTTGGCGCTTCCAAGATTCATCCAGAATGTTGAAGAGCCATGCTACTGAGCCAAATGTCCCATCGATTCCCTGCAAATGCCACAGGGATCAAGAACCCTCCTGTAGCTTTTGGGATGATGATGAGTGCCCAGTGGATACTGAACTCCCAGTACCTCACAAGCTTCCAATGGCCTCTTAGTGCCAAGTGACCCATGCATCCAATGGGATCAGATCGTCCCATGGGATCAAAGCTCCTAGTGGCTCACAAGTGTCCAAAGGGAGCAATTCAACCAGCAGATCCTGATCTCTCATTGAAAGGAAGTCAGAGTGAGGTTTGAATGATGACTTGATTTCTGAAGGTTCAGTCAAGGAGTATCGGTTGACAGCAGGACAATCAGTACCACAGGTTGCAAGTGCGAACCTTGCAATTGCAGACTTGGGTCCTCCTCTTTGTCAGGAATCGACGATACTTTGATGGTTAGACAGTTTCATGGAACTTTCCTTCGAAGAAACCTTTGCCTTCCCCTTTAGTGTCAGAGGATCATCAACTGTTACCCGGCTCTTTCATCTGTCTCTTCGGCTGAAGAAGTAGAGCAAGAGCAACCCTCTTCATCTTATGCTGCTCTTATGAATTATTTCCTCCTCTGTTTTGTCGTAGTTTTTGCCAGTGGCACCATCTTCTCCTTGCTCTGCTTTCATGTCACGACAACCCGCAGGAACCACTAAACTTTTTCTAAAATTATTTTATCTATTTTGCCTAAGAAGGCTTTATCAGACATCGATTCCTAGCTTTCCAAGAAGAGAGAATTAGTCTGGTCCCATTTTCAGAAAAGATGCCCCAATGAAATTGTTAAGGTATTCTAGTTAAAATTTGGTAACCAATTGATCCTAAAGGATTTGGGCAGGCTGAATGCAAAAAGGTTACCAAGCAGTATTTTGAATATTAAGGCCCAAAAAAGACAAAAAAGAAAATGGCCACCATAAAATTTTAAATCCCAAAATGGCTCATCTTTCTGATAAAAAATCTTAACTAATTTTCCCCATGATTAATACACTGAAGAACCCAATTAAATTGTAAAAATTAATTTGAAGGTACCCTTGATGACTTTCAGCAGCATTGTGCTGTTTTTTAAACCAAAATTACAAGACATTAAAGTCAGTGATAATTCATGTTTCAATTTGGTTTTTAGATTCATATTTTTGTGCCAGCCTGTAGATATGCTTACCTCTAACATATTCTTTTTTTATAATTTGCAAGTAGTGTGCAGATACAGTTGTGTAATTATAATTTTACAAAATAAAATAAATTTACTTGTTAGAAAAAACATGTATAACTTGGTAAGATTATTGCATGGCTCTTATAGGTTAAGCACCTTATCCAGCAGGCTTTTGCAGAGTAAAAATATAAAAGTCTTGAGTGCCAACTTATGATTGGGTGTTTTTATTGTGCAAACAAGAACTTCATCTGACCATTGTCTCAAGGAATCTTGTAGTGTTTTTAAGAAGTCACTTTTAGTCTTCTGTTTTAGTGAAATATAATCATTTGTGAACACTTAAATATAAGGCTTTGTAGGGCAATGGTGTCTGATACGAACATCTCAATATGACTGTCACTGTCTGTTATACTTTTGTAAACAATTTTGGATTGTCATTTTAAATATATTTATTTTACTTTCAGATGTTCCATACTGATGATTACATACTTCAGGTACTGCAAAAAGGCCACTGCCCTTTCTGTCGTACACCTTCAACAGATATTGGAGACCACACATTGAGTGAAGTGTTAAGTATTAAACAGTGTGATTTTTTATATTTTTGAGTATGAGTGTATTAGTTTTGTGGTTTGTAAAATGTGATGACATGATTTATGCAAGATGACTTTTGAAATACAGTACGTATATAATTGTTTGGGCCACGTGTGCTGTTTTTAGTCATTGTTATATTTGTGTATTAGGTAATGCTTTGATGTTTTATTTATTTTGTACCATAAATGAAGAATAATCTAATTTCCTACATTATGTAAAGAAAGTTAGCACTTATGTGCATACTTGCATACTTAGCTTGTCCTAAAATGAAATCTGATAGCACCCTTTCTTTATAGCAGGAGATGAGAGGAGTACGTATTTGTAACTGTCAAGTGAGGATCTTTTTACCGAATCTGGAAATAATCCTTCAGAGATACAAACTTGGGTAAAAGTCCTGTAATGATACATGTTTTTAACCACTTCTTTTTCTAATCTGTTGTTTTCATATTCTCTAGCCTCTTGTAATTGTCATTGTATGTGGTTGACATACGTGCAACTTCATAAGATTGATGAATAAGTTTGGAAGACATGAATTGTATCTGTAATATAGGATGGCTCACTTGTTTCGGTGAAGTCCCTGTGATCTCATATGATATTTCATGGTGCATAGTTATCTAGTCCGTCCATTGTTTAGTGATATGAAAAAATTGTATGCAGAAATTATTTAAGCACAAATAAAACTAAAACTTATATTAATTCTTTTGCTTTTTTCCTTGTAAAAAAACATATATTATTGTAAAAATAGCATAAAGTTACAATTCAAAATTGATCTTTTTATACATGTATCATAACCTTCAAGCAATATCATCCCTTTTTATTTTGATACCCTAATGGAAGTAGCTTCATGGCATGCTATAATTTCTGTATTGTGAGTGGAAAAGTTAAATGGTGGAAGCTGGAGCTTCCCTTGTAAATTAGTGTTACTACAATAACATTATATTCACTGTTGGTCACTGGGCAGATTTAAAATTCCCCACACTAGGCCTCTTATACTGTTCAGTGCATTACCATTCAATAGGCAAGGGCCCATGCTGGCATTAGCCATCCTAACCCAGATTAGCAAGTTAGTTTATACAAAATCTCAGAATCAAAGTTCTACATGTAATTTTAATATAGGCTATTAAGCTTGCCTTTAATAAGCTGCATGCAGTTGAAAAAATTATCAGTCATCCTACAGTAATAAAGCCTCTTCTCCACTGCCTCCTTAGCTTTACATTTTGGAAAGCGCACAGAACCAATGGAATGAAACTAGTCTCGACCAAAAACTTGTCAGGAGGAGAACATGATGTCTTTTTAGAATTAGGTTTGTCAAGTTTGCACTATGGCCAGAGAAGTCATTGCTTTTCCTCCCAACACCACCAACCTCGAGAGCTTTGTCATCTCATCTACAAATGAGATTCCAGTGATGGCAAAGTTGGCAAGTGTGTTCAATACAAGGTTAAGCCACAATGCTGCCTGGAAAGAAACAAAGGAAGTAATACCTGTAGGAGTCCCTTCAGGGGTCTCATTGTCGGTCTGCAGACTAAGTCAAACCTGAAGGGGATTAGTCTCTACATCCATTGTCATACAGAACTTCCTCTGGCATGTTAATGGCAGGGAAGTACTTTGTGCAATATGCTGGGCAGCAGGGAACCTTTTAACCTGATCCAACTTACTACAACCAAGCTGAGATCTCAGCAGTTATAATGACAACCTCATCTCTATAGTGTAGGGTTGTGGACATGAATGATTGGACCTGGTGGTAACAATCACTTAGCCAGAATCTGAGGTTGACTTATAAACAGAATATGAAAGCTCTGAATCCCGGTCAGCCTCATATAAACAATTCCTGCAATTGCCAACTCCAAAGTAGTAAAGGGTATGGACAAACACTAAAAAAACTTTAGTGCATGCACACATCAGGGGTCTTAGATGAACAAAAATATCCTGAGTTTCTGCATGATCAACATGAACCTGGGTCACCCACATTACCCTTTAATATCTTACAGTGGCAACCCATTGCATGTGAACCCTCTGTCTGCAAGTGCTAATCAAGGAATTGTGCAAATACTGAGCAAAAAGCAAGTATACATACTGACTTCTCTGCGTACCTCGGCTTAAGTAAGAAAAAAAGAGGAGTCAGGTAGTCTTATGTGTCAACCCCACATAAGGCAGACATTCCACCTGCATGGCGTAAGCAAAGCCTCTAGACATCAAGGAAAGAAGATGTTCACTTGAAGTCCAACAGGACTTGATATGTAAAGTCTTCTAGGACCTTGTCATTTCTATGAGATGATGACAAGGAAGAGGAGAAGGAAGGTACTTCATAATGAAAAAAGTTGGAGATAAATATAAGCAACAAAATTAATATATTCAGTTTTTATGTTTTGGAGTATGGATATGTTGTAGTTTCTGTTAGGGTTAAATCTATCTTTAGGTTTGACTGTGTGATATGCGATAATCCTGGATTATCTCTGATTTTTACCCTTTTTGACAACCATCTGGCATTCTTGATCTTTTTGTTTACCTGATAACGTTCTTTCCAACTTTATTTCATCCATTCCTTGACGATGTCTTAGTAAAGACGAAAGCGATAACAGAAAGCTCTATCAAATATCTTCCATTAACTTTAAATAAATTTTCTTTATCTCAACATTTTGATGTTCAAATTTTAAAAATGATATTGTCATGATACAATAAAGTTGTTCATACTTACCTGACAGATATATATATAGCTGTATTCTCTGACGACCGACAGAATTTCGAAACTCCCGGCAAACGCAGTGGTCGGCTAGGTGGCTAGTACCCATTCCCGCCGCTGGGAGGCGGATACCGGGAAACCATTCCCATTTTCTATTCAGATTTTCTTTACCCACTGTCCCCTGAGGGAGGTGGGTGGGTGATACTTGATTATATATATCGTTCATGTAAGTATGAACAAACTTTATTGTATCATGAAAATATCATTTTGTTCATGACACTTACCTGCCAGATATATATATAGCTGAATCCCACCATTGGAGGTGGGAAGGGACAGAATAGAAGGATTTTAGAAACATTTCACATGCAGATGATTGACATCTTGGTTCCCTACCTGTTAGCATAGCTGACTTCGTGATTACTGTCACCCAAGCCTGCTTCTGCTTAACTAGAATTTCCAGCAAGGTAGTGACCTGTTATAGCTGGATAGTTCTAGATGATCTGTCAACGGGAGCGTGACCACAATGTGACTAGACCATTATTGACCATACTGAAGACAACGAAGCATAAAAAATTACACCTAACCTAGCCTCACTAAAGTTAGTCCCATAACTTTCAGCTAATTAAAGGGAAGACCGCCTCAAGCGGCCACCCTACGACCGTTACAAAAAAAAAACCCATAAACTTAAAATCACACACATTCATTTTCTAAAGAATAGGGGTTCGTAGTGCTTCTCGTCCCCAATACTGTATCCGCGGAAATGTATGGTCTAAGCGAGTAGCAATTCTCATATGTCGCCTTCACATCTCTGAAGTAGTGTGAGCAAACAGAGTTGCTTCGCCAAAATGTGGCACCCAGGATATCACTGAGTGCCATATTTTTCTGAAAAGCCACCGAAGTAGCTACCGCTCTAACCTCGTGAGCATTAACTTTTAGCAGTTTAAGATCACCATCCGTGCAGGATGAATGAGCTTCCCTGATGGTGTTTCTCAAGAAGAACGCCAGTGCGTTTTTAGACATTGGTAATTCCGGCCTCTTGACCGAACACCACAGGTTGTCTGACGGGCTCTACATTGTTTGGTCTTTTCCAGATAAAATTTGAGAGCTCTGACAGGGCACAAAACTCTCTCCGGCTCTCGTCCGACGAACTCTGATAACCCCTTGATATCAAAGCTTTTAGGCCAGGGGTTGGATGGGTTTTCGTTCTTCGCTAAGAACGAGGGGCTCAGCGAACACACCGCATTGTGTTCTCTGAAACCCACATGTTTACTCATAGCTTGGATTTCGCTAACCCTCTTAGCTGTTGCCAAAGCGGTTAGGAAAATAGCTTTCCTAGTTACATCTTTCAAAGAGGCAGCGTGCATAGGCTCAAATGGGGCCGACTTTATTAAAAACTTTAAGACAACATCTAAATTCCATGAGGGAATCTTGTCTCGTGGAGCTTTTGATGTTTCAAAGGACCTCAATAAATCGTGAAGATCTTTATCATTTGATAAATCCAAGCCTCTGTGTCGAAAGACCGTTGACAGCATACTTTTGTAGCCTTTAATCGTTGACACTGAAAGTTTGTCTATATCTCTAAGATGTAAGAGAAAATCAGCAATCTGGCTCACAGAGGTCGTGGAGGAGGAAATAATTTTGCCTTCTACACCAGCTTCTGAAGACAGCCCACTTCGATTGGTAGACAGCTTGGGAGATGTTCTTCTAGCGCTGGCAATAGCTCTTGCCACCGATCTTGAAAAACCTCTCGCTCTGGCCAACTTTTGGATAGTCTGAATGCAGTCAGACTCAGAGCGGAGAGGTTTCCGTGATACCTCTCGAAGTGGGGCTGTCTGAGTAGATCGATTTTTTCTGGAAGTGTCCTTGGGAAATCTACCAGAAATGATATGGCCTCTGTGAACCAGTCGCTTGCAGGCCAAAAGGGGGCGATCAACGTCATTCTTGCTCCTTCCGACGCCGCAAACTTCCTTATTACCTCTCCCAGGAGTTTGAATGGAGGAAAGGCGTAGAGATCCATCCCCTTCCAATCCCAAAGCATGGCGTCTATTGCTATTGCTCCTGGGTCTAGAAACCGGAAGAGCAGTAAATAGGAAGCCTCTTCGTTTTTGCTGTCTGCGAAGAGGTCTACCAGTGGGCGTCCCCAAAGTTTCCACAACTCCTTGCAGATCTCTGGATGGAGAGTCCATTCGTTTGGAAGCATTTGATGTTGACGGCTGAGGAGATCCGCACGAACGTTCTGCTGTCCTGAAACGAACCTCGTTAGAATCGTTACATTTCTCAGCTTCGCCCAAAGTAAGATTTCCATCGTTATCCTGAACAGGGAGCGAGATAGAGTTCCTCCCTGTTTTTTGAGATATGCGAGCGCCGTGGTGTTGTCCGAGTTGACTTGTACAATTCGTCCCACAATCCTTGACTCGAAGCATTGAAGTGCCAACGAATCACCTCTAGCTCCTTGAGGTTTATGTGCCAGGACCTCTGTTCCCCTCTCCAGAGGCCTGACACTTCTTCCTCCCCCAGTGTTGCTCCCCAGCCCGTCATGGACGCGTCTGAGAACAACACTAGGTCTGGGCTCAGAACTTTGAGGGACATCCCTTCCGATAGCTTGACGGGATCGGACCACCACTTCAAATGCTCTTTGATCGATTGAGGGATTCTCAAAATCTCGTCTAGGTCTTTCTTGTTCTTCCAGTTGTCTGCTAGGAAAAACTGAAGCTGTCTGAGGTGCAGCCTTCCCAGAGAAACAAATTTCTCCACGAGGAAATGGTCCCCGGAGCAGCAGACTCATCCATTCCCTCGCCGAGCATATTTCCTTCTCTAAGAAGACCGATACTTTCTCTAAGCATTTTAGCTGACGTTCTATGATGGAAATGCTTGAAAAGCCACTGAATCCATCTGAATCCCCAGATACACAATGGACTGTGTGGGAATCAGATGGGACTTCTCGAAGTTGACCAGAAGGCCCAGGTCCTTCGTCAGCTGTAATGTCGTATGCAGGTCCTCCAGACAGTTTTTTACTGTTTCCTTTGACGTGGACCGGATCAGCCAATCGTCTAAATAGAGTGGAACTCTTATCTTTGAGAGATGGAGCGATCTTGCTACATTTCGCATCAGAAGCGTGAATATCATAGGGGCTGTACTCAGCCCGAAACAGAGAGCTCTGAATTGGAAGACCTGTCCTTTCAGAACGAATCTGAGGAACTTCCTGGACCGAGGATGTATCGGAACATGGAAATAGGCATCTGGAGATCCAAGGACACCATCCAATCTCCTGGTCTCAGGGAAGCTAAAACAGACTGTGCAGTTTCCATCTTGAATTTTATTTTCCTTACAAAAAGATTCAGCCTGCTTACGTCTAGGACAGGTCTCCATCCTCCCGAGTGCTTCGGAACAAGGAAAAGACCTGTTGTAGAAGCCTGGAGATTTCCGTGACACGACTCTTTCTACTGCTCTCTTTTCCAACATCTGATCCAAAAAGGTCTAATAAGATCTGTTGCTTTGAATCCTGATAAGAGGGCGAAAGGTCTATTGGTTTCTATGCTTAATGGTGGTTTCAATAGAAACGGGATTTTGTAACCTTTCTCGATCACTTCGAGTGACCAAGAGTTCGCCCCTCTTCTTATCCTCCATGCTTTCGGCTAATAGAGCGAGTCTCGCCCCGACTGGTGTCTGGAGGGCCGAAAAGTCATTTCTTTCCCCTGGTTTTGAGGGGGCTCTGCCCCTAGGGAAACTCCTCCTCGAGCAGCAGCTCTTGAAGAGGCTCTTCACGAAAGGGCTTATAATTCTTCCTAGAAGCTTGCGTGGTTCTTGAAGACATCTGATCAGCAGGACGTTTCGAAGACCGAGACAATAAGTCCTGCGTCGCTCGTTCTTGGAGATTTACTGATAAATCCTTTACCATCGATTGTGGAAAAAGATGAGCAGAAAAGGGAGCGAACAACAATTCTGCTTTTTGCGCTGGCGACACTGACTTAGCTGTGAACGTACAGAAGAGTGCGCGTTTCTTCAGGACTCCCGACGCAAAATGTGATGCCAGTTCGTCGGAGCCATCTCTTACTGCTCTGTCCATGCATGACAAAATAACTTGCTAAGTCCTCCAATGAGATGGAATCTGGGCTTCTAGACTGAACATCCAAGACGCCCAAACACCAATCTAGAAAGTTAAAAACTTCCAAAGTTTTATAAAGGCCTTTGAGATGGTGATCTATCTCCGACATTGTCCACGAAACTTTCGCTGATGCCAGGTAAGATCTTCTAGGAGCTTCCACTAAGTTGGCAAAATCCCCTTGTGCGGAAGCGGGGATTCTCAAACCTGCTTCCTCTTCTGTCTCGTACCACTTCCCCGATCTTCCACTAGCCTTGGGGGGGTGGGGGGAAGTGCAAAAGAAGTCTTGCCTTTGTCTTTTTGGATTCCATCCAATCATGGATTCTTTTAAAAGCCCTTTTAGTCGAGAGCGAGGTGGCCATTTTGACAAAATTTGGAGTCTTCCTTGCCTTCGAAGAGGTTAGTTGCGAAGGTGGAGAGAGAGGAACTGGAGCTCGGAACTTCTCGGGAAACAAATCTTTTAAAAGACGAGTCAAAGTCTTATAATCCACAAGGATGAGGTTGTAGGATCCTCCTCCTCTTCCGAAACAGCCTCGCTTGACGATTTATTTTCTAATGGAGACATAGCCTTATTCTGAATTGAACGAGAAGAAACCAAAGTTTCACCTCCCTTTCGAACCGTAGGTTTTGTGTTTGAAATCAATTTTGAAGAGGAGAGTCCGCTATGTTCTCCTAACCTTGATTTTATTTCTCTCCGAATTTTCCAAACTAACGTCATACGATTTCTCTTGACGAGCACTGATATTGTAGTTCCTACTACCTTGAAGCATATGGCGCTTAACCCTTCTGACTAGCGACCTGTTCTTTTCTTCTCAGGGTGACTTTATGCATCGGACGCCTAGAGCGCCCTCAAAAGCGTCCTCATTTGCGTCCTGGAAAGCGTCCTCATTTGCGTCCTGGAAAGCGTCCTCATTTGCGTCCTGGAACGCGTACTGATATGAAGGACGACGAGCGTCCTTACTAGCACTACGCCTCGCGTCCTCAAAAAAACGTCCTCATATTCATCTTCATATCCTTCTCTGAACTAATATCGTGCGTCTGAAGTCTCTCCAGCCGACGTTTCCGACCCCGAGCGTCCCAGAAGCGTCCTTACGAGCGTCCTGGTTAGCAAAGCGTTTCTTTTGTTGAATATTCTCTTCCTGTAAGCCAAGATCAATTCCTCCCAATTCTATTTCTGAGCGATCCTTCTGAACGTTCTTCGACTCTGGGAAAAGACGACGGCGGCCGCGCCTGTGCGGCACCTATTGTCTTTTTCTTTACCGCCAATACTTCTAGAGACTCTCTCAGCAGGACTGCTTGCGCGTTCCTGATTGAGTCGATGAGGTCTAGAAGGCGACGGATCCAGACGAAGACGAAGAACGAAGAGAAGCCGCAGGAGAACGTCTAGATTTCTTGACGGGTAGCCAAAGATCTTTTTTACGGACTACGTGATCTTTCTTCTTTCTTGGCGAAAAACGTATCCAACTGTTGACGAATCGCTTGAGAGAGTTTTTTGATGGTGAAGAACCATATGATGGAATGAACCTTTGAGAAGAAGATGGGCGAGGGGACGCCTTCTTCCTTCTCTCCGGACTCGAATCAGGACGCTCAGAAAGCGTCCTAAATCTCTTGTGCGGGATACTGTCTTCGAAGTCTTCCGGAGAAAGACCGAAGCGTAAATCGACGGGCGGAGGACGCTCTCGATCTCCCGATGAAGCGTCCTCTACCATCATACCTTTCCTAAGAGGGCGAGAAAGACGATGGCCGCCAGTGCGACGTCTTACGTCTTCCTTACCACTCTCACTTGGAGAGGCTGCGTACTCTTCCGTAAGACCTTTCCTAAGAGGGCGAGAAAGACGATGGCCGCCAGTGCGACGTCTTACGTCTTCCTTACCACTCTCACTTGGAGAGGCTGCGTACTCTTCCGTAAGACCTTTCCTAAGAGGGCGAGAAAGACGATGGCCGCTTGTGCGACACCTTACGTCTTCCTTACCACTCTCAGTTGGAGAGGTCTTCCGAGATTCCCACCCACGGTGAGGCGAGGACGTCTCGGAGGAAGAGAAGCATTCCTTCAAGATTCGAGCTTGCGCGCGATCTTTGGCAGCCTGGGATGCGTCTCAGGATCTGCCGAAGGGCGCCAGACCGGTGTTTAATTCCCGTAACCCTCCCTTCGGCCTTCGACATGTCCATTCCCTGTGTTCTGGGAGTCCGACAGAGGTCTCAACCTGGAGGCATTATAGGACTGATCTGACGCCCCCTCCACTTCACTAGGGGCACTAACATTATCACAACACTTTGCACATTAGATTGTAGCACTTTCATTTTCGATTCAAGGTTCCGAATAGATTCTAAAATGGTAGAAAGGGCATTCCCTCGGTAACAATCACTTCCTTATCTGAAGGAGAAATTATAGGGTTATGCGTAACATGTTCTACATTTTCTGTTGAGATTGAGCAACTTTACTTTGACTTTAACAGAAGCACTCCTGGAGGAAGACCTGTAAGTTTACTTGTGAACGAAGGTTCTGGAGTGGGAGGTGAGACCTTCCGGACTCACCAGTGGTAGCTTACACACTCCCCCTGAAACCCCCCCCAAGCAGGCTCGCGAGCGCTAAACCACGCCCCCTTGGGCGGTGCTAATCAGAGACGAGCGGGTTTGACTCGGCAAAAGTATTCACATTTTTGAAGTTGTTAAAGCACAAAAACTAACACAGAAGTGGTTGAGCTTACCTTAGGCTGTTCAAGTTATGAAGAAATTACTGTGAAGGTGCAAATTTGTTGAACACAAAGGTCTTTTACTAGTAAGGTCAATCTTCTTGTGCTGTTTCGGTTGAAATAAATAATGAAAGATTGCAGTTAGTTTGTTTTCTCTGGATAATAGTGATTGTATGTATGTATTCTTGTATATATAACCTACTCTGTTGGATTATGAAGTTTGTTAGAATATCCTCTCCTAGTTACATGGTCTCCTCTGGCTCCCGGGGGAAGGGTTGGAGGGTGACCCAGACTTGAGTCCGGAAGTCTCACCTCCCACTCCAGAACCTTCGTTCACAAGTAAACTTACAGTTCTGGAGAGGGAGCTTCAACCTTCCGGACTCACCAGTGGTAGCTAGGCCGATGCTTCAGGGCTTGAAGATGAAGTCCAGCGACCACAGCATCGAAAGCACCCTGTAAGCCGAGGAGAGCATAGTAAGAGCTGAAGACAGAGTCGCTTCTCCAATTCATTCTGGACATGATTTCTTGTAAAGATATACCATTGTATAGCAGTCTTGATGAAGCTTGACCCTTATAGAGTGGAAATTAGTTGACTGTTTAGTTGCATTTGGGTCGGCTCTGAAAAAAAATGCACTCCCTAAAAAGTTGTCTCATTTTTGTAAAGACATATCTTGAAGTGTTCATCTAGCCATATGTGGTTTCTGTCTATGTTTCTTTCCCTACAGACTTTGTTTGTGTATTCCAAATAGAAGTTCAATTGTCTGACTGGACTATTTTTGGTCTGTTAGGAAGCTTTCTAAAGCTGATCTCTATTGGTGTTGTAGTTTGTTCTTTGGTTTTTGGGGGGCCATGAAGGAAGGGTGGTTCCGTAGGACAATGTGTTCTGGGGTGAAGGTGCTCCTGGAATGCAGAGATTGTTAAATTGATTTGCTCTTAAAGGGCAAGCTAAGGCTACTAGAAATAGGTTTTCTGTGTCAGTAGTAATGTAGAGTTATCTCTTGTGGTGTTGAGAAACGAAATTACTTTGTCTAGATCCCAGCCAGGAACTGGTGAGTGTTGCTCCGGCTTCCTTCTATTCACCCCCGATATCATTGCTTTGACATATTTGTCTTCTGCAAGACAGTAACCTGGGAAATATCCTGACAATATAGGACCTAAGCGCTCTGTAGCTCTTCAGGGTATTGTAAGCCAGTCCCCTTGTCTATTAAGGTGATTGAAAAATAAAAATAATTGCTAACAGGGGGAATTTGTTGTCGCTTCCATACTCCTTATGAATGAAACTTTAAAAATGTTATACAGGTTTTCATACTTGTGCATGGAGCTGTCCCTCAAGCTGATAGCAATTTTGGTGCAAACCTCAGGAGGAAAGACATTTGGGAGCTGGTCCTTTAAATTTTGAAGGCGATCAAAGTTGATTGGAGCTTTGCTGAGGGTGAGATACAGTCTTGAGAACTATCTGGTAGTCTTCTATCTTCACCGTATATAGTTTGTGCTGCTTCGAAACTGACCTGCACTAATGGAATCCATGTTCTGTCCCCTGCGATATGGTACAGAAAAGCATGTTATTATTGCATTCTTTATAGATTTTAAAAGCTACTTTGTGTAGTAAGAATCCTGGTGGAAAGGCATAGAGAGGTGTTGGTTCTCCTTCCAGCTAATCGTAAGTGCATTATTGCTGATGGCTTTTTGGTTTGGAAGAGATGACAAAACTTTTTGCACTTAGTATTGAAGCCATTTGAGAACAGATCTATTCCGGGTTGAAATTGAAGTCGGTGCAGATTAAGGAGAATAGACTGTCACTGAGGCAAGTTTCTGTGGATTGAACCCAGGTCTCTGGAAAGTGAGTCTGCAATGGTGTTACTTACTCCCCTGATCCATCTGGAATTTATCTGTATGTATGATCCTTCATGTTACTTAGTATTTCCTGACAAGTTCATGAGCTACCTTGTTTCTGATACTACCCTGCTTCCTTAGCCAACAATTTGTAACCTTTGAATCTACATGAATTAGACTACTTTTGTTGATAAACCTTGTAGTGAAGTGTTCCATATAATGAGAAGAGCACGCTAATAACTCTCTTACATTAATGTGAAGGGAGGATTCTTCATGTGTCCAAGTTCCATTTATTGAGAGTATTTTACCCGCTAGTTTTTTTTTTTTTTTTTTCTTTTTTTACTAATGCTCCTCCCCAACCCTGTTGGAAGCATCTGTGAAAAGTTCTGCATCTATTTGTGGTTTTGGGAATGTTAAACCTCTCTGTACATTTGTCTCAGTTCCCATGGCTTTAGGTATTTTTTGAAGGAGTGTGGAATGATTTTGTACCCTGAATTAAAATAAACTGTGGTATCTGTGGAGATATTTAAGATGGAATCTTCCCCAGCTTGTATAGGAAGCACTGAATTTAAGGCTCCAATTAACATCTGATAGTGAAGGGTCAGATTTAACAGAGTTGGAGAAAGCTTTGGCCAATTTGATACACTTCTCTATGTTTTTCTGAATGGGATTCATAGTTTTCTTAATCATATTGTAACGCACTCCTAAAATTTCAATTTCTTTGAGCCGGTTCAATTGTAGATTTTTTAAAAGAGATATTCCATCCTAAGTCTGACAATATCCTAATGACTAACTGAATGTGATTTTTACATTTTAAATATCTTTTCCTTTTGCTAATATGAGAATGTCATCAAGATAGTTGAATATTAAGATGTTGTATGTAGTTCTAATATACTTGATCACCGTGTACATTATCTTTGAAAATATATAAGGAGCTGTCTTTAGTCCAAAGGGTACCACAGTCCATTTGAACTTCCTTTTACCTAGCTTGAAGGTTAGAAATTTCTGGCTACTTGTATGTAATGGAATGTGCCAATAAGCATCTTTTAAATCTAGTTTGCAGGCCCAAGAGTTTAGATGTAGTAGGGAAATATTGTATTGGCCTTAAGCATGTAAAGGAAGGTTTTCTTATCATGGTGTTAAGCACCTCATATCAAAGATTAGTCTTACTGTTCCATCTGGTTTTAATTTAATTTAAAATATGTGGTTGGAAAAGTAAAAGGAAGTTCTGGGGATCTGCTCTATGACTCCTAGTTTTAGCAGTCTGTCACATTCTCTTTCCCAATATTTTCCGCTTGTTAGTTTTGAATAAAACATCTATCTTTACCTACCCTTTTTAATGATCTCTGGGCTTTTAGTTTATTATTAAATGGAATTCTCACCCCTTCATTGATAAATTTACAAGCAAAAGAGCATTAGGAAGCTTTCTCAAACTATCAATTGTTCATAGTAATGACTTACCTATCCTACTCGCCTGGGGGTCTCTGAGAGTAGTATTCATTGGGTTTGAGTCCAAAGGCAGGTCTCTTGATTCTATCCCCTTATTTATAGCATTAGGCCCAATGTCATGGTGATTCGGTGCAGAGCAAAGCTCATTATTAACTGGTGCGGAGCAAAGCTCATTATTAATTGGTACGGAGCAAAGCTCATTATTAACTGGTGCGGAGCAAAGCTCTTATCAACTGGTGCCGAAGTGAACCCTCGTTATCAACTGTGCCGAGAAAAACTCATGTTCTGGTGCTGAGCAAACATCTTGGTCTGGCGCTGAGTGAAGCTTATTGTGCTCGGTGCATAAGAAACTAGTGCTGAAAAAACCTCTCTTTGACCTGGTGTGGAGCAAGGCTCAATTTCTAGGATAGAGAATGATTTATTTTTATTTCTTTCTCTGGCTCCTGAACTATTCGCTTGTCCATTTTGGGACCTCCCCCCCTGTACCCACCTCGCCTATTACCTCTTCTAAGCGGCTGAGACTTGAATCTAAAGCTAGGGTTACCTTTGAGGAAACTGAACCTTCTTCCCTGAAATCTGCCCCCAAAGTGAATTTCCTACCCCTGAAGTTTGCTGCCCCTCCTCTGAGGAGGGGACCCTTACGAAGCAGGCAGCAATGGCTGTTTTTTGGTCTTCAGTTAAATTCCAAACTTCTTTAATGTCTGCTTTGATTATAAGATCTCTTATCTCTTCCTTGAGGTATCTAGGAAGTGCTCTACTTCTGAAATTCCTTATCAAATTTTGTATAAGGTCTATGCTCTTCCTTAGGGGACCAATAATAATCTTGGACAAGAACTCAATGTCATTTACTTTGGAGGGGTAACACTATGTGTGCCAGTGCTGCATGCCCTTGAAAGGCAGAAATCCTATTCTTAATATTTTCTATGTCATAGAAAAATTTCCTCTTGTGGGTGTCATCAATAAATATCTTACCTTCAGGCCAGAAATTCAACTTTGGAGTATTTATTATTTAAAAAAGTCTGAAAACTCCTTATTTTGGACTACTTACAAAGAATTTATCAATGTTATCACTATGGCCTTCACTGAAAGTTAATGCTACTAGTGAGTTTTATTCAATTGAATTTTCCCTCTCTATGAAAAAGATGGTTCAGCTTTGAAATTGGTGGAAAATATATGAAAGGAATGGGTTTATGGAAGGTAAGAAGGTTGAAATCTTCATAATCACTTTCATCTTCATTATTAAAAAGGAAAAGAGGTCTAAATTTGCAACTTTCCAGGCAATTCAGGGTTCGTCTCGAGCGTTTAGTAGGAGGGGGAGCCTCATTCTTCTTAGCAGTGAAACCACTTCTGCCGAGTTGAAAGTTTTTTATTTCAGGATTTCCATTTACCAAACCTTTAATTAAAGTGTTTATCAAACAGGTATCGTAAATATGGACAGCAGCGGACCTAGAAGGCGAAGTCAGCAAAGGGGTTCACGACTCAAATAGCCTCTAGGTTAATTCAGGGCCTTATTAAGTGACTATGTAAGGAATGTATCTTTATTATTAACATAATCTAGACCTGCTTCCTATGTACCCTTTGCAGATCGCCCCCAGGGCAGGCTAGCATCGATAGGTTTTAAAATGAGAAACGTGAACTCGAACAGCCTAACTTACCTGTGGCCTAGCCTACTACCTATTAAGCTACGTGGTTTGATGTGTCAAGCAAGCAATTTGTATTGTATACCTAGTTAGTAAGCTTGTTATATATAAATTGGAGCATCCATTTGCATTTGTGACGTCATAAGTCTAACTCCGCTGCTTTCCATATGCCGGTTTCGTTGTAAACTTAATTTAAAACCTTACCCTTTCTGAATAATTTTCATGAGAGTTTGATTCTGTTGGAGTAACATATTCACGATATCAGAATTTGAAGGCATTTCACTTCCTGCAGTCGATTGTGGACGTTTTTTGTTACGGTCTACATTCTCCTCTTCGCTGGAATCGTCACTCAGCCGATGAACATCCACGTAGGAAAGAATTTGCCTCTTCATATTTTAGCAGTGGGCAGAGCGGGAGGGAAAAGAGAACCTTCTGTGCCGAAGTCAACTTCAAAATGTGACTACTTTTGCCGAGTCAACCCGCTCGTCTCTGATAGCACCGCCCAAGGGGGCGTGGTTTAGCGCTCGCGCCGCCTCTTGGGGGGGGTTTCAGGGGGAGTGTGTAAGCTACCACTGGTGAGTCCGGAAGGTTGAAGCCTCCCTCTCAGAACTCCTAATTCTGTCACGCTCAAGTCTACGAATGTAAGATTCATAACGCCTTTCATTCGACATCAGTTAACACTTCACATTCTTTGCACCTATCATCCAACAAGCAAACATGCCTCTACAATTCACACACACTGTGTGAGGATCTACCGAGGCTTTTGGTAGCCTCACCTTACATTCTTCTACACCACACACTCTGAAACTAGTAGAACTAGATCCAGACATCTCAATTCTAAGAAAAATCAAAGCCAAAATCAAAATCCAAACCACAATAGCGTATGCCAAATCACTAAGCCAAGTCCGAAACCAAAAGACAATCCAAATACTCAAGTGACAAATGAAGTTTTCGAAATCCTAAGCGGAGGTCTGTAAACAGATGTTTACCGACGCGCACAGAAGAAAATCTGAATAGAAAATGGGAATGGTTCCTGGTATCCGCCTCCCAGCGGTGGAATGGGTACTAGCCACCTAGCCGACCAACTGCGTTTGCCGGGAGTTTCGAAATTCTGTCGGTCGTCAGAGAATACAGCTATATATATATATCTGGCAGGTAAGTGTCATGAACAAATCTAACATTAATTACTACAATAAACATCTTTCATGAAAATCAGTTCCTCTGTGGGGAACTTGACTAGTTAAGAAATACATGTGACTTGCATAATAATAACAGCTAATTGAATAGCCAAGAAGTACACTAGGAAACCAATTTCCTTTTTGTAAAAAAAAAGATATTGTTATGATACAATAAAGTTTTGTACATACTTACCTGGCAGTTATATACTTAGCTATAGACTCCGTCGTCCCCGACAGAAATTCGAATTTCGCGGCACACGCTACAGGTAGGTCAGGTGATCTACCGCCCCTGCCGCTGGGTGGCAGGAATAGGAACCATTCCCGTTTTTCTAATCAGATTTTCTCTTCCACCTGTCTCCTGAGGGGAGGCTGGGTGGGCCATTAATCGTATATATCTGCCAGGTAAGTTATGTACAAAACTTTATTGTATCATAACAATATCATTTTTGTACATTCAACTTCCCTGTCAGATATATACTTAGCTGATTCACACCATTGGTGGAGGGTAAGAGACAGCTATTTACTGAATAGACAGGTAAACAACATACGTTGTAGGTAATAAATAAAACCTTTGGTTTTCCTACTTGTTTAGGCGGAAGACTTCATGGCTACTGCCTAGGAGTCTGCTTCGCCTCAAGAGCCCCAGCGAGGATGTGACCTATGGCTAAGAGTTTCTTGTGGGTCTGTCGATGGGGTCTTATCCACTTACTCGACAGAGCCCTGATGGCATTTGTCAATGGGGTCTTATCCACTTACATGACAACATACCTTGCCTAGTGGCATAATTAAGGAGCACAACACCGATCCCGATCACCTGATCCTAACACGAGGGTTAGTACTTAAATTGAAAAGAGTTATCCCCAAACTCCTTTCAAACAACCCTAAAAACTCGACGTTAAATAAAATTTAACTCACTATAATCGATTCATTTAAGGTAGATTCTTGCGCTTACGATACATTTGTTTGGCGGCCTCTGATTGGCTGGTACCGGGAGGTAGGCCGCTCGCTCATTGTGTCATATTTTCGTTCTGTGACTTAGAAAAACATGCAGTATGTTTATATTTCTTCATTTATCTCACGTTTTCCAAAGATAATAAAGTTTTGGTCATACCAAAGGATTCGGTATTAAGTGTACAACTAAATAATCTTTTCCTGAAACCAATTAGATAAAACACATTGTAATATTTTCTTCTATCCTAAACCATAGTCCATAACTCGACTGAATTTGTTTAAATCCTGTAAAGCTAAAAAAAACAAACAGTTTTAGGTTCATCTGAACAACTAATTCTATCCTGCCGTAATAATGCATTTACAGGTACCATCCTACTTACAACCAAGTTTGGTTGACCGACCCACTGGTTGTAAGTCAGAATGGATGTAAGTCGAACCTTAGAAAGTGGCCAACATACTGGGTAGGGTATACTATCAAAACCTTTGCTATATAAAAGTGCCTACCTAGTACTGTAATGTAATGTACAATCATTTCAATCTTTTTACCATAATGTACTTTCTACTAAAACATTTTAATAATTTATGTAATAGTATACTATATTAGCACAATCAGGCATGAGTTACAATGGGGTTAGGTTCTTGCATGCATGTCATAAGTCGATCTTACGTAAATTGGTTTGCAATTCAGTCTACAGTACAGTTAATACCAAATGATGCTGCAGATAGGGCAGGGTAACTCAAAGTGATGCTGCCTGAGTGATGAGAGTTCTCATGAGAGGCGCAGTGCCAAGTAACTCAATGGTCAACTGTCTGAAGTAAGGTTTAAGTACGAGTGGTCGTATGTCCGAGCAAGTTGTAAGTCGGATAGTAGTTGTACCAGGACACCTCACTTTATGTTCATTATACACCTACCTTTGCTAGAGAGCCACAAAACGTTGTAGGAGTATTTACTTCAAAATCATCAGAACTTCCTCAATGAACCTGCAAGCTGTAGATCACCTGAAAGGACGAGAAATTGGTTAATTAAATTATAAACAATGTCAGTACAAATTTTTTTGCTTAATGTATCAAAATGATATTGTTATTTTACAATAAAGTTATGTACATACTTACCTGGCAGATATATACTTAGCTTACGTCCTCTGACGTCACGACAGAATTCAAAACAAAACTCGCGGCAAACGCGACCGGTAGGTCAGGTGATCTACCCCACCCCGCCGCTGGGTGGCAGTGTATGAACCAATCCCCCTTTCCAGTCATATTTTCTCTTCCACCTGTCTCCTGAGGGAGGCTGGGAGGGCATCAATCGTATATATCTGCCAGGTAAGTATGTGCAAAACTTTATTGTAAAATAACAATATCATTTTTGTACATGAACTTTCCTGCCAGATATATACTTAGCTGATTGACACCCTTGGTGGAGGGAAAGAGACAGAGCTAACAAGGAAAAAGGGAAACAACATCTGTTTGTAGGATACTAACAAACCTTGGTTCTTACCTGATAAGGCTGAAGACTTCATAGGCACTGTCTATTAGTCTGCAAAGCCTGAAGAGCTACAGCGAGGGCGTGACCTACAGCTGAAAAGACTCTTTGGTCTACCGAAGGGATTTGATATCCGCTTACTCAGTAGAATCCCAATCGGATCATGTCAATGGGGATTCGCCCTCTTAAATGACAGAGCCTGACCACTACCAATTGCAGGGAGCTCTAGACAAACAGATCACCTAACCATTCTAATGTTAGCAATACGAATAGAAAGAGATGCCCTACCCGCATCCTCTTTCAAACAACCATAAAAACACAATACAAACAATAAGGGAAAATTTTTTACAAAGGATATGCTTTAGCTCCCTGCCCAGCACCGAATCCGCCTATACGTACTAGGGCCTAACGCGAAGCACTTATCGTAAGTAATCTTGACGTCTCTAAGGTAGTGGTTCGCGAATACTGAATTGCATCTCCAGAATGTTGCTTTCATCAGATTCTGGAGTGACATATTCTTGTTTGAAAGCCAAGGAGCGTAGCAATGGCTCTTACCTCGTGAGCCTTGACTTTCAAAAGCTTTAACTGATCCTCACCGCAAGCCAAATGTGCTTCCTTCACGAGGCTTCTAATAAAGAAGGACAAAGCATTTTTAGACAATGGTCTACTGGGATCCTTTACAGAGCACCAAGTCTGTCCTTAATGCCCTTAAGAGACTTCTTCCGCTGGAGGTAGTATCTTAAACTCCTCACAGGGCAAAGAGTTCTTCTGGCTCTTCCCCTACCAGGGGAGCTAAGCCTGGTAACCTCAAAACTCCTTGGCCAAGGATTTGAGGGTTTCTTGTTCTTAGCTAGATAAGAAGGAAGGAAGGAACAAATCACGGAATCTCCTTTGAAACCTACCTTCCTTCTAGAGCATGAAGCTCGCTAACTCTCCTGGCAGATACTAAAGCCAAAAGAAACAGAGCCTTCTTCGTAAGATCCTTGAAAGAAGATGACTGGGGTGGTTCAAACTTCGAGGACCTCAGGAAACGAAGACCACATCCAGATTCCAGCTCGGAATTTCAGTCGAGAGTTTCTTGCGCAAAGTTTCGAAAGATCTTAGCAGATCATGTAGATCTTTGTTGTTGGAGATATCTAGGTTCCTGTGCCTAAACACAGCTGCTAACATGCTCCGATATCCTTTGATGGTTGAAACTGCAAGACCGCATTTTTCCCTGAGAAAAACCAGGAAATCTGCGATTGGGTCACAGAGGTACTTGAAGAGGAAAGCTTCTGGTTTCTGCACCAACGGCGAAAGACGTCCCACTTCGACTGGTAGACTCTAAGGGTAGAGGGCCTTCTAGCTGAGGCGATAGCCTTCGCTGCCTTAGCCGAAAACCCCTTCGCTCTGACAAGACTTTTGACAGTCAAAAGCCAGTCAGATTGAGAGCGGGGAGGTTTTTGTGATACCTGTCGAAGTGGGGTTGTCTGAGCAGATCTACTCTTTGTGGAAGAGCTCTTGGAAAGTCCACCAGCCATTCCAGTACCTCTGTGAACCAATCTTGGGCCGGCCAGAATGGAGCTACCAGCGTCATTCTTGTCGCTTCCGAGGCCGCAAACTTTCTGAGTGTTTGACTCAGAATCTTGAATGGAGGAAAGGCATAGACGTCCAGACCTCTCCAGTCTAGAAGGAAAGCATCCACTGACACTGCTCCTGGGTCTGAGATCGGGGAGCAGTAGAGGTCTAATCCTTTTGTTCTTTGCTGTCGCAAATAGGTCGATATGAGGTCTGCCCATAACCTCCACAGGTCTTGGCAAACTTCTGAGTGCAGATTCCACTCCGAGGGGAGCACTTGATCCCTCCTGCTCAGGAGATCGGCCCCCTGACATTACCTTTCTCCCTGTACGAACCTGGTGAGGAGAACGATCTTCCTTGCCTGAGACCACAACAGCAAGCCCTTTGCTGTTTTCGTCGTAAAGGGAGAAGGAGTGTCCCCCCCTTCCCCCCTGCTTTTTCTTATGTAAGCCAAGGCTGTGTTGTTGTCCGAGTTGACCTGAACTATAGCATTTCGGACGTGGGGCTTGAAGGCTTTTAACGCCAACCACAACTGCCATCAACTCTTTGTTGTTGATGTGCCAGGACACCTGTTCCCCCTCCCAGGTGCCTGACACTTCTCTTGACCCTAGGGTCGCACCCCAACCCGTCTCCGACGCGTCGGAAAACAATACTTGGTTCGGGTTTTTTTTTGGGATTGGCATGTACAGAGACAGACCTTCTGCAAATCGGAGAGGGTCGCCCACCACAGAAGGTCCTTCTTGATTCCTTTTGATATCATGAAGGAGAATTCCAGATCTAGAGAGAGGACCCCTCCAATTCGGTAAAGGAAGAATTGGAGGTGTCTGAGATGCAATTTCTAGAGAAACGAATTGCTTCCAGCGAGGAGAGTGTCCCCAACAGACTCATCCACTCCCTGCGCTGTTGCATGCATCTTTCTCTAGGAAGGTCGTTAGTTTTCTCTCGGCAACGAGCAATCCTCTCTGGTGACGGATATGCCCGAAAATCCGGAGAAACCATCCGAATCCCCACAAAGATATATCAGCTCTTGACTGGGGATTAATTGTGACTTCTGGAAGTTCACCAGAAGCCCCAACGAAACTTGCTAAAGTCAGTGTCTTTTGTAGGTCCTCCAGACATCGTTCTTGTGAGCTTTGCTCTGATCAGCCAATCGTCTAGATAGAGAGAGAGCCTCACTCCCTCCAAATGTAGCCACTGCGCTACATTCTTCATTAAACCCGTTGAAAACTTGAGGGGCTGTCGAAAGGCCGAAGCACAAGGCCCTGAATTGGAAGATCTTCCCTCCCACCATGAATCTCAGAAAACTTCCGTGAAGAAGGATGGATAGGCACATGGAAGTAAGCGTCCTGAAGATCTAGGGACACCATCCAGTCCCCTGGACGAAGAGCCGCCAACACTGAAGAAGTTGTCTCCATGGTGAACTTCCTTTTTTCTACGAAGACATTCAGGGCGCTTACATCCAGAACCGGTCTCCATCCTCCTGAGCTCTTGGGAACTAGGTGAACAGTCTGTTGTAAAAACCCGCAGAATGATAATCTTTCACTAGTTCTATCGCCTCCTTCTCCAGCATAAGATCTACTGCTAGAGAGAGGGCTTGATTCATGATGGGGTCCTTGTACTTGGCTACCAACTCCCTCGAGTTCGTCATCAACGGAGGGTCTTGATAAGAAGGGAATGAGGTAGCCTTTGCGGACAATCGAGAGTGACCAGTGTCCGCCCCTTTCTGGGCCCAGATGTCGGCAAACTTCAGTAGTCTGGCACCCACTGATGTCTGGAGAACTTGAATATACTTCTTCCCCCTGATGGATCTAGAGAAGGTCTTCCCTCGTTTAGTTTTGGAGTCTAGATCCTCTAGAGAAGAGGATCTAGACCTCCTCCCTCTGGCAGGAGGGACTCCTCGAAAGGGCTCCTGCCTAACTGGAGTCTCTCTCTTGGTTTTAGCCTGGAAAGAAGTGTGGGCTTCTGGGTAGACTGGGCTAGCATGTCCTGTGTAGCCTTAGCTGAAAGGGCACAAGAAACATCCTGAATTATCTTTTTAGGGAAAGAGTTGAGGAGAGAGCTGAGAATACAGGAGAGAGGCTCTCTAAGCATGAGATACTGATTTCGTCAGGACGAACAGTAAACAGATCTTTTCTTGATTACTCCCGCTCCGAAAAGGGAAGCTACTTCACTCGATCCATCTCTCACTGCTTTATCCATACACGTGAGTACACTGATAAGATCCTCAGTGAAATGGAATCCGGGGTCTGCGTCTTCTTGGCCAAAACGCCCAAAAACAGTCTAGGAAGTTAAATACCTCCAGGACTCGGAACATTCCCTTCAACAGGTGGTCAAGCTCATTCACCCCCCATGTCGTCTTAGCAGACATGAGGCAGAGCTACCAGAATCCTAGCTTTCCAGTTAGCTTAGAAGGAGGGAAAGAGAACACCGTCTTCCCTTTCTCTTCCTTCGAAAGAAGCCACTCACCAAACCTCTAAGCGCCTTCTTCATAGAGATTGCAGGCTTCATCCTGACACAGGATGAAACCTTCGAAGTTTTCGAGGTCGAAAATAAACGATAGAGGCGAGGCGGGGCGACAGGAGAAAGGGCGTCTCCGAATTCCTGAAGCAACAGGTCCGTCAAACGCTTTGTAGAGGAAACGGAGGAATCTTTAGGAATTTCTTCTTCCGAGGGATCCTGTTCTTCTTCCGCCGAAGATCCTTCACGATCCTTACGATGAGATGATAGGCTGTCTTGTCCTCAGCCGAGAGTCCATCCTTGGAAGAAAGTCTGGAAGAACTCTGACATCTAACCGGGGAAGTCATAACTTCCCCGTTGAGATTCGCCTGAAAACTCCTTCTTGTCCGGATGAGGGGCGTACTCTAGGCTCTTGGTGCCTAACGAACGCAGGGCGAAAATCTGGCGAAGAGCGCCTACTAGGCGAAATGCGTCTATCAGGCTCCTGGCACTGTCTAAAGGAGAGCGGCTGCCTGCGAAGAGCGCCTGCCATGCGAAGCGCTTGACACATCAGGCTCTTGGCGCCTGCTGCGAGGAGAGCGAATCTCTGGCGACGAGCGCCTACCAGGAGAGAAGCGTCTGACAGATTCCCGGCGCCTAACTCGAGGAGGAGCGAAAATCGGTAGAAAGATCGCCTTGTAGGAGAAGAGAGCCTACCAGGCTCTTGGTGCCTGCTAAGCGAAGGGCGGCTGACAGGAGAAGAGCGCCTGTCTACCGAAGGGTGGCTGACAGGAGAAAGAGCGCCTGTCTACCGAAGGGCGTCTGGCACAGGAGAGCGGAAGCCTGAAGGAGAGCGGCTACCATGAGAAAAAACGCTACCAGGCTCCTGGCGTCTGCCAGCGGGAGAGATCCTGTCTCGAGACGAGCGCCTGTCGGGAGCGGCTCGTCTACGGGAAGCATGCCTCTCGTCCGAGGCGGAGAAACGATGTCCGCAGGAGAGCGACTGTCCGTTGAAGAGCGACTCGTACTACGATCCAATCCTGGAGAGAGGGCGGTTACTGACGAAAAGCGAAAACTTGGAGAAGAGCGCCTGGACTTCTTTACCGGGAGAGAGACGTCCTTCCTACGACGAGAAGTCACAATCAATGAGTCAGCCAGAGCCGTAATCTGCGCCTGCAGACTAGCCAAACACGTGTAGGAGATTTACAAAGTCCTTCACGGGAGACGCAGCTCGATCCTTACTAGGAGAGCGAAACTCCAAAGAAATCCTTGGTTTCTTCACATCCAATCCAAGATCTTCCGAAAAAACTTCAGGGCTGGAGGGGAGAGCGGAAGAAGCTTGCCAGGCTCTCTTCGACGGCCGAGAAGCTTCCAGAGGCGCTCCAACCACGCTTGGGCGAAGGAGAAGGCGAAGACAAGAAGCATTGCCGTAAGACTTTCTCTCTGGGCGCGATCCCAAGGTAGCCCTGGGAGCGAACATCAGGCGCTACCGAGGGGGACGCCTGACTGGTGGGGATTCTCCCTAACCTTCCTGCGGCTTTCGACTTTCCTCCTCCACTGGTCTGGGAGTCTGGAAGAGGTCTAGGCCTAGGAAGCATTAGGGAGCCGATCAGACGCACCCTCCACTGCACTGGGATCACTGCACAAATCACTATCACTCTTTACCTTCTAGCACTTTAATTTTTCAATTCCATGCTGCGAATAGTGGCTCTCATAGTGTCCACCTCCGAAGGCGCATCTTCGGGTTCGATGCAGGGGGAGCAGGGGCTGAAATGGTAAAGGCGCGCTAAGTCTACAACAGGGTTATCAACTTCAAACTCGCTAGCGCGAGACCTACTAGAACTCCTAGATGAAGCTTTCCTAACCTTGTCCTTCTCAAGCTTTCTTACATAAGAAGAAAGCGCTTCCATTCTTCTTCATTCAATTTTCCACATTCATTACAAGGGTTAATAAATGAGCAGTCATTCCCCCTACACCTCATGCATACTGTGTGAGGGTCTACCGCAGCTTTCGGTAGCCTCACCTTACAATCGCTAACAGAACAAACTCTGAACATAGTTGATTTCTTAATATCTAAATCAGACATAATGAAATTCCAAGAATAATCAAAAGAATAATAAAAAACCGGTCCACAAATCGCAAATGCCAAGCCAAGGAGCAGGTACTTCACCAAAAATCCGATGAAACAATCCAGGCGAAAACGAGTAATAATCCAAAATCGAGGTATCGACAACAGATGTAGTCGACAACGGCGACAGAAAATATATGACTGGAAAGGGGGATTGGTTCATACACCTGCCACCCAGCGGTCGGGTGGGGTAGATCACCTGACCTACCGTCGCGTTTGCCGCGAGTTTGAATTCTGTCGTGACGTCAGAGACGTAAGCTAAGTATATATCTGGCAGGAAAGTTCATGTACAAAAAAATAAGGACATAACTCTAATCAAGTTTGAGGCATTAAGGGTTGGAGACAGGGCATTTGCCTTTGTAGAAATCTGAAGTGATTATCAAGGAAATCTTTGTGAAATTCCATTGAGTCTTGGTGTAAGTAACTATTGATATCAAATTTTTTGTCTCGACCCTAACAGGAAGAGAAAAATTTGTGAACGTTAAGGTGATAATCTATGGTGTCACCCGATAACCTAAGCAGTGACTTTTGCAGTGACTGGATGGTCTAAAACCTGGGTAGAAACAGTATTGGACCAGTAACCTTGTCCCATTATGAAAATCTGAGAAGCAGCGGTTTTGGTTTAACATCCTTTGAAAGCTAACCATTCTAAGAGGAAAAGGAGTGGGGATTACAATTATTACTCAGGCCTTGATGTAACCATGGTGGGACTCTCAGCGCTTTAAAGTTAGTGAAAAAAAACTTGAGTTGAAAACTGTTACGATTACTTCACACACAAATCACCAATAAATATAGTTCTTTAAAATAAAATGATATTGTTATGATACAATAAAGTTTCATACATACTTACCTGGCAGATATATACTTAGCTGAGACTCCGTCGTCCCCGACAAATTCAAATTTCGCGCCACTCGCTACAGGTAGGTCAGGTGATCTACCGGCCTGCCCTGGGTGGCAGGACTAGGAACCATTCCCGTTTTCTATCATATTTTCTCTCTTCCACCTGTCTCCTGCGGGGAGGCTGGGTGGGCCATTAATCGTATATATCTGCCAGGTAAGTATGTATGAAACTTTATTGTATCATAACAATATCATTTTCATACAATCAACTTACCTGTCAGATATATACTTAGCTGATTGGCCACCCTATGGTGGAGGGTAAGAGACAGCTACTTATGGAATAGACAGGTAAACAACATATGTTGTAGGTATAAATAAACCTTGGTTCCTACCTGATAGGTGGTAGACTTCGTGGCTGTTGCCCAGGAGTCTGCATCACCTCAAGAAACTTTAGCGAGATATATGATCTATGGCCAAGAGTTCTTGTGGGTCCTACCGATGGGGTCTTATCCGCTTACTCGGAAGAGCCTGAAAGGACTTTGTCAATGGGTGCTGATCCACTTATATGACAATACACCTTATGAAGGAGCGTACAACCAATCCCGACCACCTGATCCTAACCACCATGTTAGTATTAAAGATTGTTCCGAGTTATCCCCAAACTCTTCACAACAACCATAACTCAAAGAACACAATTACGCACACATACATAAACTGAAAAAAAATAATAATAATAATACTCATCTAATAAGATATCACAAGAGTTCCTTACTGAACAATAGTGACTGGCCGCCAGTGCGGCATCTAGCACTTTTGTCAGCAGAAAGTCTAGAACATATCTAATAGAAGGTATGTACAATTTTAAGGATTGGTGTTAGCTCCTATACCCAGGATCGTGTCCGCCGACATGAAAAGGACCTAGAGAAAAATAATTCTCGTAGGTCACACAAACATCTCAAGTAGTGAGATGCAAATACTGAGTTGCATCTCCAAAATGTCACTTCCAAGATGTTCTTTAGCGACATATTTTTATGAAACGAGAGAGACGTCGCTACTGCTCTTACTTCATGAGCTTTCACTCTTAAAAGTCGAAACACGTCGTCAGGACAGATCTTATGCGCATCTGTAATGACGCTTCTCACAAAGAACGCTAGAGCATTCTTAGACACCAGTCTTGTGGGGTCTTTTACCGCGCACCAAAGACCTTGTCTAGAGCCCCCCATCTGGTGTTTTCTCTGAAGATAGAATTTCAGAGCTCTTACAGGACAAAGAGATCTTTCTGCTTCTCTGCCTACGAGACTCGATAAGCCTTTAACCTCGAAGGTCCTAGGCCAGGGATTCGAGGGATTCTCGTTTTAGCTAGAAATAAGCTTTAAACGAGCAAATGGCTGAGTCCCCCTTAAATCCTACTTTATCCTCTAGAGCATGCAGTTCACTAACTCTTTTTGCTGTGGCTAAAGCTAATAGGAACAAACATTTTCTAGTCAGGTCTCGAAAAGACGCCAGATGAGGAGGTTCGAACTTTTCAGATGACAGGAATTTTAGAACTACATCAAGGTTCCAGCTAGGAGGAGCTGGCTCTGAAGACTTCGTAGTTTCAAATGATCTTATGAGATCGTGGAGATCCTTATTCTCTGTCAGATCTAGTCCTCTATTCCTGAAGACTGCAGAAAGCATACTTCTGTATCCCTTTATTGTGGGTACAGATAGATGCGATTCTTCCCTCAAGAATAGCAAGAAATCAGCGATTTCCGTCACAGAGGTAGTGGAGGAGGACAACTTCTTAGACTTGCACCACCTTCTAAAAACTTCCCACTTGGACTGATATACTCGTCTAGTGGAAGCTCTGCGGGCTCTCGCAATCGCGCTTGCAACTTTGCGAGAAAACCCTCTCGCTCTGACAAGTCTTTCGATAGTCGAAAGGCAGTCAGAGCGAGAGCGGGGAGGTTTTGATGATACCTCTGGAAGTGTGGTTGTTTGAGAAGATCCGTCCTTCTTGGGAGGGATCTGGGAAAATCTACTGTCCACGCCACCACCTCTGTGAACCAGTCTTGAGCTGGCCAAAAGGGGCTATCAGGGTCATCCGTGTTCCTTTTGAAGCCACAAATTTCTTTAGAACTAGTCCCAGGATCTTGAACGGTGGAAAGGCGTAGACGTCTACGTGAGACCAGTCTAGTAGGAAGGTGTCGACCATCAGAGCTCTGGGGTCTTCTACCACCGAACAAAAGACTTCTAGTCTTTTGGATAGGAATGTGGCGAAGAGATCCACATGAGGAGTCCCCCAAAGAGACCAGAGACTCTGACACACTTCTGAGTGGAGGGTCCACTCTGTGTGAAGGACCTGGTTCCTCCTGCTGAGCCTGTCCGCCCTTACGTTCCTTTCTCCCTGAATAAATCTCGTAAGCAGGAGGGATATTTCTCTGGGAAGTCCAAAGCAGTAGGTCTCTTTGCCAGTTCGTAAAGGAACAAGGAGGTAGTCCCTCCTTGTTTCCGAATGTAGGCCAACGCTGTGGTGTTGTCTATATTCACTTGAACTACTTTGTACGATACCAAAGGTTCTAGGCTCTTTAGCGCCAGGTGTACGGCAAAGAGCTCCTTGCAGTTTATGTGCCAGGACACCTGTGCTGCTTCCCAGATGCCTGACACCTCTCTCGAGCCTAATGTTACTCCCCAACCCTTCTCCGACGCGTCGGAGTATAACACTAGGTTTAGGTTCTGAACCTTCAGGGAGATTCCCTTGTTCTCCTTCAATGGGGCAACCACCATTCCAAGTGGGGCTTCATCTCCACTGGAATGGGAAAGGCGTCTGATAGATTTCCTGTCTTCCAACTCCAAGACCTTCTTGAGGAAGAATTGAAGTGGACGTACATGCAGTCTTCCTAGAGGAAAGAATGTTTCGAGCGAGGAAAGGGTTCCTAGAAGGCTTAACCATTCCCTCGCCGACGTCCGTTCTTTCCTTAAGAAGAGAGAGACTTTCTCCAAGCCTCTCGCGAGTCTCTCTTGCGAAGGAAATACTCGAAAACCCCGAGAATCCATCTGAATCCCCAGATAGACTAAGTTCTGTCTGGGGGTCAGCTGCAACTTCTCGAGGTTCACGAGTAATCCCAACGACTTGATCAAGTTCATGGTCAGAATAAGGTCCTCCAAACACTGTCTCTCTGATCTGGCCCTGATGAGCCAGTCGTCCAGATACAGAGAGATATTCACCCCTTTTAGGTGAAGAAACCTCGCCACATTCTTCATCAGGCTTGTGAAGACCTGAGGAGCTGTGGACAGGCCGAAACACAAGGCCCTGAACTGAAAGATCCTTCCCTCCGCCATGAAACGGAGGTACTTCTTCGACGAAGGGTGAATCGGGACGTGAAAATAGGCGTCCTGGAGATCCAGAGACACCATCCAATCTCCTTGGCGTAAAGCCGAAAGGACTGAGGCCGAAGTCTCCATGGAGAACTTCTCCTTCTGAACAAATTTGTTCAGAGCGCTGACGTCTAGTACTGGTCTCCAGCCCCCCCGAGGCCTTCGCAACCAGAAAAAGGCGATTGTAAAACCCCGGGAGGGGGTTTTGATCCAGCACTAGTTCTATCACTCTCTTGTCCCACATCTGATCCACCATCAGTCGAAGAGTATCCCTCAGTACAGGGTCCCTGTATCTGGCTGACAGTTCCCGCGGAGTTGACGTTAGGGGAGGACTGTCCTGGAAAGGTATAAGGTATCCTTTCCTTATCACAGACAAAGATGAGGCGTCTGCGTCTATACGTGCCAGGCTCCGCAAATTCTAGGAGCCTGGCACCTACTGGTGTTTGGAGGTGTGTAGAATCATTTACCCTTCTTAAAGGGACGGAAGGCAGACCTACCTCTCCTCTCAGGAGCCTTCCTTTTTGAGGGAGCTCTGGAGGGAGGGCCTCCTCGAAAGGGCTGAATAGACGTACTCGGTCCTCTCTTTTCAACTGCAGCCGCAGGTCTCTTCTTTCTCGATGACTGAATAAGAAGGTCTTGAGTCGCCTTCTCAGTTAGTGACCGGGAAATGTCCTTCACCAACTGAGAAGGAAACAAAAAGTCCGATAAGGGAGAGTACAAAAGTGCTGCTCTCTGAGAGTGGGAGACCGCTTTGGTCAAATAAGCACTGAAGACTGTCCTCTTCTTAAGAAGTCCCGCTCCAAATAAAGAGGAGATTTCTAAAGAGCCATCTTGTACTGCCTTGTCGATACACGACAGTATACAAAGGAGTACATCTGGGTCGAGACCTTCTGCGTCATGCGCCTTTTTGGACATCACCCCAAGGGACCAATCTAAGAAGTTGAAAACTTCCAATACATGGAAGAGTCCCTTGAGGAGATGATCCAGTTTCTGAAATGCCCCAAGTCACACGGGCAGAGTTCAAACCTTGTCTTCTCGACGCATCCACTAACAAAGTTGAAAAGTCTGCTTCAGCAGAAGAACGGGAGAGAAAGGCCCATATTTTCCTCCCGTCTGATACCAAATGCCCCTTCTTCCAGCGAGTCTCGCTGGGGGCATGCAGAAGACCGTCCTGACCAGCGCCTTCTTCGAATCCAATCCAAGAATTCAAAGACTGAAGAGCCCTCTTCATAGATATGGTGGGTCTCATTCTAAGGCAAAACGAAGATTTGTCGCCTTTGCGCTTGAAAACAGAGAGCGCGGAGAAGGAGGAGCGGCAGGGGTTAATGCGTCCCCATATTCCTCAAGAAGAAGGGCTGTCAAGACTTTGTAGCTTGACAGTCCTTCCCTTCCACGAGTTTCGTCTTCTGAGTTCTCATCTAACTCGGGGTCTAAAGGAGAATCCGTAGTAAAATCAGGCAGTCTTTTTCTCTGGAGGAGACAAACTCCTGATAGGAGAGGGACTAAAAAGCGTGTAAATCTCTCCTCTTGACAAAAGTTGGCGCCTCACGTCTGGAAGACGCATCTTGTCTGCAAGAAAGTTCAGCCTTGTAAGATGCTTCCCGCTTGGCTGGCGCACGCGTTTAGGTGCTCCTCATAAATGGATGACGACCTCGCGCCCGCCTGGCATCCTGGCTGACGCCTCGCACTTGGCTGGGTCCTCACGTCTGGAAGAACGCCTCGCGCCTGGAAGACTCTCACGCTCGGCTGGCGTCCTGGCTGGCGCCTCGCGCTTGGATGACGCTTCACGTCCGGAAGGCGTCCTGGCTGGAGTCTCGCGTCTGGTCTGCTTCCCACGCATCTGGAGAACGCCTCGCCTGGCTGGCGTCCTGTCTTGCGCTTCACGCTTGGCATATGCCTCTCTCGCTCTTGCTCTAGAAAGCATGTCCTCTTCTACCTGTTTGGAAGAGGAAGCTTCATGCCTGGAAGACGCCTCGCGCCTGGCAGGGTGGAGAGAGGATGGGACTTCTTGATAGGAAGAGCAACATCCTTCTTACGAGGAGGATCTCTAGTCAAAACTCCAACCAATGAGGCTAGCTGCTCTTGGACAGCTAGAAGAATTCTCTTTGAAGCTTCTCCCGCTGTCCTCTTCAATGGAGGAGAGGGAGAGCTCGAAGGCAGGAAGGCGATCCACTATGTCCATGTAGGGAGACGTTGACACAACCTTCGCCTTCTTGATCGAAGAGGGAGCTTCATCCGAGAAGCGCTCCGGGCTCGAATTAAAAAAAGGTTCTCTCCAATGCCTTTTCAGGGGCCTTGAAAGGTCCGAGGTCCTTCCCACCCTCATTTAGGTGAAGGAGAGGGAGAGGAAGAGAAACACTCTCGCAGGACGCTTTTTCTAAAGCGGTCCTGAGCAGTCTGATGCGAAACAGAGCCTGCTGAAGGGACGTCTGACCGTTGGGGATTCTCCACGACCTCCTTAAGGCTTTCGACTTTCCTTCTCCTCTGGGCATGGGAGCTTGGAAGCGGTCTAGGCCTGGGAGCGTCGCAGAGACGATCAAACGCCCCCTCCACAACACTGGGAGCACTCACTTCACTTAACACTTCACTCTCACTATCCTTACCTTGTAAGGCCGCCATTTTGGACCTCATCTTGGAGATAGTAGCCTTCAGGTCGGCGATTTCAGAGGCCGATTCTGAATGTAAAGCCTGTGAATGATTCGACACAGAGGGAGAATCAAAATCATTAAGATTAGAGATAGAATCAATAAAAGGCTCAATAGGCCCTGTACACACACTCTTTGATGCACGTCTAACTCTATCCCTCTCTAACTTCCTCAAATAAGAAGTTAAGAGTCTTCCATTCTTCCGCATTCAACCCCTCACATTCATGACAGGTATTAGTAGAAGAACATTCAAACCCCCTACATTTACGACATACAGTGTGAGGATCAACCGAAGCCTTCGGTATCCTCACCTTGCAGCCTACATTCACACACATTCTCACACTCACATTTGAGTCAGACATACTGAGAAAAAATCAAAAGCAAGTCCAAATTCAGTCCACAGTAGCGAATGCCAAAAACCACGATCCAGATAAGTCACCAAAAAGCCAATAAACGATGATCAAAAGGTTGAAATAAGATTCCAGGTCAGGAGGTAGTAACAACAATGTTGATACCACCGGCGACAGAGAAAATATGATAGAAAACGGGAATGGTTCCTAGTCCTGCCACCCAGGGCAGGCCGGTAGATCACCTGACCTACCTGTAGCGAGTGGCGCGAAATTTGAATTTCTGTCGGGGACGACGGAGTCTTAGCTAAGTATATATCTGACAGGTAAGTTGATTGTATGAAACCAAAAAGTAATGAGTTTACCTAATTATCATGAGTACAGAATCTGGTCAGCTTTATATCCTAACACCTAACCTAGCCTCACATTTGAACGATAAGACAATTACCCTAAACTCCCAAGGTAGCACATAATCATGTACAGTAGTCCTGACTCTCCATTTAGTAAATATGTATCAAACATCAAAGGCAGTCTGTCTCCGTTTGTTAGGCGGGTTCACAGCTCCAACTCAGGCTCCTAAGCCCATTCAACACATTACCACACTTTTGGGTATGGGTCCAACCTTAAGGGTAAGGGAACCTCACAGATGGCATGAAACCACCACTCGCCCAAGCTAATCCAACAATGATATAGGTCTGACAATGTATCCTTGTGTCCAAAAAAAAAAAAAAAAAAAAAAAAAAAAAATGAACCATGAAAACGCAAATAATCTAGTTAATAAAATTCTTAAGATATTATCCTTTAGTAAAAATGCCTCATGGATTAAAAAAAAACTTTGACTTTAGTTTAATTAATAAAATCCTTGCTTATCAAAGATATTTCCAGTAATAGCACCGTTCCCACTCTTAGATAAGAATGCATAGGGCTTAAAATGTAATCCAGTACTGCAATAATTTAAGTCGTGATATCTAATTCCGTAGATATGCCCTGAATATCAAAGGTATTCTATATATGATGTCACTAGGACCTGATGTAATAAAAATGCAGCAACACATACAGTAACATTGTAAAATTAACTAAAATCTGAAATTAATATTGATAAAGCCTAAAAACAAAGCTCTGCTTTGAAAACCTTAAGTTACAGTTTATGATAACTGGTGGAATCAACATTCCCTGGCATTGTGTTTATTGCGCAATGCAGGAACTAAATTGTTAAACTACTGAAAGAGAAACTCTAAATAAGCTTTACTCTTTGATATCAAAGGTTTGAATACCACTGTTGAAGATACTCTTAGATTTGAAGAAGTAAATCTTGCAACATATGTACAAAAATTAATCCTCTATACTAACCATTCTTCCAGAATACATAGTTACCAGTCCACATTTCTTTAGGCAGAATTTGTAAATTTATCCCCTTCCTTTTTCTTTGACTGAATCTGTGAACTTTCAAGTTCAAACAATTTCAGTCACGGATTTCAATCATATGTTTGTGGTCCAGTTGACATTTTTTGTCTATACATGGCTTTCACAAAACAATTCAGAATTTCACTTTAGAAATTGATAACGTAAAATTTTCCCTTTGTCTAGAAAACAAATTAACTTTTGTGAGCTCTCTGGACTGAACATTATGTATTATGACTATTTTTTCCATTCTAAGTTGAACATTAGTTATAATAGTCAACACAGATCCATGATTAAGTAGTGACCATTAATTTTAAGCACAATTCAAAGTTAAGCTAAGTTGAAATGCATCCCAGTATTTCATTGATTCTGTGTTTTTCCCATTCCAAAACCCTGCATTCGAATATAGTTCCACATGCTCGTAATTTAAAAGGGGTTCATATTTTTACATAATTTTACCAAACTATTCAAAGCACACTCACAAAAAGTAAATTTTTACTTTAACAATCATTGAATTATGAAGTAGAAAATATTTTAATTATGTCTGCTTTGAATATTTTTGACAATTATTTCGTAATATATACTTGAAGTTTTACAGAGAGGTTAATGGCCCCTCATATCCTGCAATTGTGAAGGGACCACAGGGGGAAAGTACGGTTTCCGGGTGGGGGACGAGACAAAACAAGTGAAATACAAGAAGTGTTTAACCTGAAGCCATCTCTTAAATTAATCTATGGGACTAAATTAAAATTAATACGAATGCAATCTGATCCAATCACACCTTACCGAACCTAACCTACGAAGGTCTTTACTTGGTTGGTGAGGCCTCACTACTAAACCAAAGTCACTAGGCCCTTAAATACCTAACACATAACATAACTTTAAAAAACTATCAATGGGTAATTAAATTATAACTTGAAGCAGTATATCAGGAAGATGCTTGGGAACATCCCTGAATTTAACTCAATTACTTTCTCCAACCCAAAAACCCTGATTTCCTCTGTGGTACCCATAATCTGGGACATTGAAGGGTTCCAGTACCTTTATAGTACTCGTTTTATCGAAATTAAGTCAGAACTCTTCAAAAGTTGCTAAAAAAAAATCAGAAGAAATAATCCACAGAGCAAGAGTATAAATCTACACCAAATGCAAAATGACTAAGAACTGAAGTCAGCTTTTTCATGCTATGCCTGAATTCCCAAATCTCAGTAAGGTCTAGCTGGTGAAACTCAGGACAAAATACGACAGTCACTAATCAATTTTCAGCATTGTTCACACATCGACACTTACAGATAAACATATGAAAAAACGTTCAAATTTGTTGGCAGTCCTTACCTACAATGCTCTGGGTTTGAAAATATAAAGTTTTTCAAGTAAAAATGAAAGATGTTTTCTTTTTATTCTGAGTGCTATGAGATCACAATGCAGAGTTAAAAACTGAAAATCAACTCAAATTTTACGACTTAAGCAATACTAAGGTATTCTTATTTCCTTATAACCATGGTCAAGAAAATGTAAGTTCCTCGTTTGGTGGTTCACTATTAAAACATTTTTGTATGTACATAAATTTAACTTAAGATTTCGGTAGATCTAAATTACTATTCCGCGGCGGCCTAGACTATGGCAGTTGCGGTTTAACTATGCAGTTTTACCTCCTGAGCAAGAATTTTAAATAATATTTATTCGGACGGCTGTAATTAACCCCCAGGGGCCAGTAGTAAACACGGTGAAGTACATTGAACGCCCCAATCCCTAGTATATGTAGTATCCGCGGTTACGTTCCTTGCAGTCCGTGCGGAACTATTCTTTAGATTACCACAATATGTCTAGTAAAATGTGAAACGCAAGATCAGTGTTAGCCATTTAATGGAAACCTTTTAAAATGCATCCAACGTGATTCAGTTTCAATTACGTTCACCTAACGAGCTGAACAAGTAGTGTTTACAAAAGAAAAAAAAAAAAAAAAACAAACAAAACGCTTGGAATCCCGATTGCATGATGTTATCTATTATTTGCCGTGAATTTCATCGCTGACATGGTTTAATTACATAATAAAATGCCCTGGCATTAGTAAGTCGAGCAGTGCTATATGCAATGAAGTTTTCCTTGTTGTGCAGCTGAGTGTCAGTTAATGAAATGTCATGTTACAAATTTTATCGTATCCAAAACAGCTCAGGATCAGGTATTCTAAATATATAAGTAATTGTACTACTAAAACAGCTAAGGCTCCATTCAGCCTAATTGGTTATGGTTTACGCAAACTTACGTTGTGTATCATACCTTTCCTTATTCACCAATACCACAACCAAATTCAGACAGTCCATCTAGTATCTCGTTAAACTTAAACAATGAAAATATTTACCGATTTTCCTGTCAAAGTCCTGTATATATATATATATATATAATATATATATATATATATATATATATATATATATATATATATATATATATATATATATTTCTTAGAACTCAATGGATTTATGCCTATGCAGCTATCTGTGAAATTCAGCATATGGTAAAGGCTTGCCAAGGCTATCTTAGCTAACCTAGAATTTCAATGAACTGTTACTTTGATGTGTCTTGTGTGTGTATGGCTCCTTAAATGTCATGTAATTTTTTTTCTGTGAAAAAGACAACCCTTAGCAGTTGGTAGTATAAAGCATTAAATCAGAATGCCGTTCGAGTCTGTACTTTTCTGTTTTATCAACACTTATTTGCTGGTAAGTTTTATGAACTTTTAAACTAAATTCCTGGCATTACCTAGTAAGTCATATATTACTATATGATCGTGTTATCCCTGTTGTACAGTTGAACGTCTCAGTTTATGAAACGTCATGTCATAAATTTTACTTTATCCCATAGCTGGGTATCAGGTATTCTATTCATGGTACTACTGCTAAAATTGCAAAGGTTTCGTTTAAACTAATGGGTTATGGTTAGCAAAAACTTTTGGCATGCAGCACACCTTTCCTTCTTCACCATACCACCATCAGATTCCGATAGTCTGTTCGTCTCCTGCTAGAATCCCAACAATGAAAATATTTACTAAGTTACCTATCAACGTCCTATACATTTCTCTAGGGTAAACTTTTATTTGAAACTCCTGTTCAATCTACTTACCATCGGAGGGGTTTAGTACCCAAATGGATTTATGCCTATGCTATGCATCTACCTGTAAACTTTAGCAGATGGTAATGGCTAGCCTACACCACCTTAGGCTAACCAAGAATTTCAATGGCCCAGCACTCTGATACGCCTTGTGTGTAAGACTTAAACATCATGCAGTTTGTTTTTTTGCTGTGAAAACAACTTAACCCTTGGGGGTTGGGATAAGGCAGCTGGTTAGAAGCCTTTGAAGTCTAAGACTGCTCTCTTCTTTATTTGCAGGGTAGATCTATATACTGCTTTGAAATTAAACCAAGTATGTATGACTTACTTATGCACCTGGACGAGTCTTACGTTCGGTACAATGAAGATGAACATCAGTTTTACAACAAATAAGATGGCGGATGACGGAAGAACAACACAACTTAAAGTCAAGCGACTCTGGTGTTTCCAATGAGGTCATGACAACCTTGAACCCCATGGCAAATCCTTTCTCGTTAGGTTTTGTTAATTTTCTAAGATGGTTTTGAAAGATCTGATGGTATTAAAATCTTTCACAAATACCATAGTTTGTTGTGCGTCACTTTATGGTTAAAGCTTTAATTACACAGGCTTGTTATGGTTCCATAGAAAAGAGACTTTAACTGAAACCTTTTCGTTATAGCCGATTCTTATCAACGCAATGTAAAAAAAGGCCTCAAATTTACTATGCAGTGATTTAAATTTGAATCAGAAAAGCAGAAGAACAAGTATCCCGCAAAACCTAAGTGAGATTTCACTTAACTTTCAATTGCTTCGACGACTACTGTAGTCTTTGTTGAAGAAGCGAAGAATTTCTGATGGGGGAAAACGTGAAAAAAAAAAAATGCGGGAAGGAAAGAATGATGTTTGTAATTATATTTATAAAATAACTCATTTCAACAATATCATTTTACAAATTCATTCATATTCAGAGAATTTTGGTATTTAGTCTTAGGTCAGTTTCCTTGGACATCTGTTTGACATTTAAAGTAACTGTGTCACAAGAAAAATAAGCAAAATAGTTACTGACAACTGTGTTCTCATCGCGAAGATTTGGGTTGCGATTCTGTGTAAGACGTGAAGACATTTCATCAAGTGATATAAGACCTGTATCATTAGAAATATCCTATTTTCTTTGAATCAAAAGGTTGTTCATTTTCATCGCAAATATTGTTGACATAACTCAAAATACATACATTCACCAGCAACTATTATAAGTCTGGCTTTTCAAATATATATATATATATATATATATATATATATATATATATATATATATATATATATATATATATATATATTATAGTGTTACTGTTAAAATATTTGGATGTAAAAAATTTTTTTCGTTTGTACCAAAGTTAAAATTTATAGAGAATTAAGAGATTCCATTATTATTTTTAGTAAGAGGTACTAGTTACGGCACATTTCTTAAAAAAAACGAAAAGGTATTTTGTCAGAGAGCATTTGGTAACAGAAGAAGTCAGGCGAACTGTGAATTTTACGGAAAGTTAACAGTAAATCATATCAATAAAATCTGTGTGAGAACAGACAAAGGAAAAGGAATAATAATCATTCGTAAGGGGGGAAACGGAGCTAAAATATTAACACAGAACTTTAAATCACTTGGAAATTGATCATTATATTTCGAAATACTTAATATATTCATTCAATAGCACAAATGAGCCAGCTTTACCTAATTTAAAAGCTTAATGTCTGATGATGATAAACATTGCATGTGGCAACTTTGAAAACACGTAACACATTGTCTAAGAATGTAAGTGATGTGTGAAGTTTCGCTCTCTGTTCAGTATGCAACCATTAATTAGCGATGAATAACGACTCATCAACTATCAAGTGCAGCTAGTGGACGTTGCAGAATTGGTCATGGAACTATCGGCTTCATTATGAAGTAATTTACAGCTCAAGTAATTTCAGCTAAGATATATTAAAGCTAGCATATACTAAAGTCTGGCGTATTACACTGAAAAATTTATATGTATATCTTATAAATGTTTCGTTTCTTTATTATATGTTTATTTTAGTCCAGTTTCCCTGAAAAAAATAGTCTGTGTTGTCTCGTCTGATGCTTATTTTCACAAAAGCACTATTGTTTATATTCTTTAAAAATACCCCCAAAATTGCAATTTTAGCAATAAACATAATCATGTATAATATATCGTTTTATCACTAATGGCACTACCAACGTTTACCGATATATTTGCCAAAAATGAATAATCTCGAATGATTTCTGGGAAGACTGACTTAGTAACACAAACGAAGCTGAAAGGAAAATGCGAAAATCAATGCAATAGAGATAAAGTTAAAGAACAGTTTATTTTCATCGAAAAGATAATGAGATAGATGAAACGAAATACTGACGGACAAACAGGACACGCAAGTGCAAACAGAGAGAGAGAGAGAGAGAGAGAGACAGAGACAGAGAGAGTGGGGGGGGGGGGGGGGGGGGGGGGGGGCATCTTTTCAATCCGTCCAATCCTCCGGGAATCTGCCAAGGAACACTTAAATTACTTATGTACAGAATTATCTACACATATCCTTCAATGCCATACTAAAGCCACTTCTCTTATTCAAAAAGACAATAAGATAATTATTGTCAGCTATACTCTGTTTTTTTTTCCATCTGTCCACCCGCCAGTGGTGTTTGCGTATGGTAACACTGCGTCCCGGGCTTTAGATAGTTACGCTATGTGTAGTTTTAGGTAAATAAAATATCTGGGTGTACATGTGTCAATGAAAAGTGTTTTAATAATTTACTGTATGCGAATTACACCGTTAATATTCGAAATAGGATATCATTATTGTTGAATGTAAGCTGAATGTAACTATCTAAAGCCCGTGACGCAGTGTTACCATACGCAAACACCACAGGTGGATGGACAGATGGAAAAAACAGAGTATAGTTGTTATAAAGGTTGAAATAAACACATGCCACACATTTAAAACAAAAACCCACCCTACAATTAGGCCAAATCAGTTAACCATCACAAACATGAAGATTTTTCCTTTCCAAGTTACAGATTTTACTGTCAACAACGAGACACATGAAAGACGAATAGGAATGGAAGCTTAAGCGACATTAAATAGGAGATTCATGCGTTACCTAGGTACAGATTTAACCTGTGCTTGGTTTCCCAAAGAATTTTATATATAAATAAAGATGAAAAACTAGCACACTGATCCATCAGTAAGAATGGACAAAGCCACTGCTTGTAATAACCAAAAGAAATCCGTATGCTGGTCCCCTATGGAGTGTAGATTGCAGAAGATTGAAATCCCTCAATAAACGTTTTGTTTGCTCTAAAACTAGAAGGGACAAATACTTTTTTTTGGGGGTTTTTATTAATCTCGTAACCCAGCATCCTCATTGAAAATGGGAAATTATCTTGTTCTCATTCGTTCTTGTCAGTTAGACGTCGTCCTCAGTGCAATGAAAAGGATTTTTAGCTTTATTTTAGGTGAGCTGGTGTTAGTTATGTGGAGACGTTAGGAAGGTATTAGCGCATAAATTAGTATCTAAATCTTATACAAATTACTTATGCATCTGGACTTTACTTACATCCTGGATAATGAAGAACTATTAATTACACAATAAATAACACGGTTGAAGACGGAAGAGAAACTCTGTCAAGTCACGTTACTTGGATCCAATGCTGTCATGAAAGTTTTGGACACTACTTTGAATCATTTGTCGTTTTTTTTTTTTAAATTTTATTATGTAGTTTTGAATGTCCTGATGGTGTTAAAACCTCCACAAATCCATTTTTAGAATTTCTGGAAATTTTGGGGTTTATTGCTTTTATTGGATGTACAGTTCAGTGGAAAGACACTTTAACAAAAACATCTTCATTGTAAAAAATGTATTTGTCAGCAAAATGTAAAAAAAAAAAAATTATTTTAAAGTAAAAAAAATATACACTTACTGTGGAATAATCAGAAGGAATAAGACAAATTTGCCAAAAAAATCTAGGAAAATTAGAACATGCGGAAATCGTCCTTTAAAGCCAAAAATAATATATCTGCAAAATACTCTGTTTCAGCCAAATCATATCACAAATTTATATTCCGAGCTGGAATGTATTAGTTATCCAAACCATATTCTAATTTTGTAGTGTTTTCTTATGTTTTGATTTTAGACTTGCTTCTCTGTGGGAATTCCGGGGGCGGCGAGACTGCTAGGGACATCTGTTGAAAGGTAAAGTAACTATGGCATGGAAAAACATAAACAATAAAGTGTAACTGACACTTTTTTGTTTATAGCGAAGATTTTACTTTCGATTTTATTTAAGTTGTAAGAAATTTGATCATTTTGCTATAAGATACGGATTATAAATAACTTCCTTTTTTTTTTCGTTACACCTAAAGGTATTATGGTTGTTGCAAATTTTGCCAAAATAAATTAAAATAAAGAAATTAACTAGCAACTATGTATAAATTTGGTTTTTCAAATAATATCTATTGTGTAAAGGTTAAAATCCATGGACATAATGTTTTTATTTATTGCCTTATATAAGATGTATTAAAAATAAAATATAACTTACTATTTTAAGTAAAAAGTACAAATAACGGCGAAATTTAATTAAGAAATGACTGTGATCATGGGCGAAGGGCTAGGGCCTAAGCCCAAAAGAATACAATACATAAGGTAATCAAATTTTTCTTTTGCCCTCTGATTTGATTCTGCTACGGCATTAATATCCATAACTTAGAATTAAATATTGCTTTTTATGGAACGTAAAACTGTCGTAGATTCTTTACTAGAATCCATACAAATATCTGATAATTCAACATTACACTTAGTTATGGTACTGATTGGCTAACATCTTTTGAAATCGAGGCATCGCCGTTAAAGTTTTTCACCTGAAATGGATTCACCTTTCGTTGCCTGCATTGGAACAGGTTTCACCTACACAGACCTTATTCTTTCTAATATTGTTTTGTTTAATATTAATACTCGTATAAGACACGAAAACATAGTAAGAGCCTTTCATTTTTTATTTTAAAGCAAAATACTGTAGTGATCTATGCTGAACCTCATCAAATTAAGAATGAAAAGACATTTGTATCTATCTATCTATCTATCTATCTATCTATATATATATATATATATATAGATTCAAATGCTTTTCATGCTTAATTTGATAAGGCTCAGCCTAGATTAAATATATCTCGCTTTAAAATGAAAAAAATCAGAGGCTCTCATATATGTTTTCGTTGTCTTATACAAGTATTAATATTAAAGTAATAATATTAGAAAAGATAAGGTCTACATACGTGTAAGCTGTACCAATGCAGGCAACGAAAGGCAAATCCATTTCAGATGAAAAACTTTAGCACCTCTGCCTCGATTACAAGAAGTAGGGCCGACGTACTTTTGGTGGAACCTGACCAACTGGTACTTCGGTGCCCTTTCAAGTATAATTAAGGGATTTTGACGTAGGAAAATCTATTTCTGGGTGAGGAAGCCGTGTCGCCCAGTGAAATACTTCCTCTAGCGCTATTTCTAAGGTAAAATATTGCTATAATACCAGAGAACTGCTAAATTGGACATGTCAGAAATATTCTGACTCGCTCACTCTTATTAAGGTGTCGGTATGGATCGGGCGAGTGAAATACACTACCACAGCAGCCTCTCCAATTAGCCTTTTCCACATGTAGCAATTAGGTGTTCATTAGAAATGCAAGTTAATGGAATTCGTTTCAACAGTCTCCAAGGTTCAAAACCCTTGAAGTGACGGACATTTTTTGCTTGATATAAATCAGATCCTGAAAAGGTGAATCGAGCACAGGTCCCGGGGTTTTCTTGACCCCTATGGTATCTAGATATCACCTGATTTTCCTGATTTCCAATTAAATATTATTAACACACAACAATAACACGCTGATTATTTAAAACTATATATAGACAGGCGAATGATAAAAAAAAAAAATTATACACTGAGACATCAACAGATTGCAAATCGTAGTCATAGCTATGGATGCCGACCGTAGTCAAAACAAATGCAGTCGCAATCGTTGCTTAATTGACTTTGCTTCCGTGTTATTACAGCTGGACTCCGCTACAGGGAGGACTGAGGTCACATATGGGGATCCCAAAAAGGGAAAAACAAATATAGAGAAAAATTAAATTGTGAATTCTGGAGATGGAAATGTTTGAAGTTTATAAAATATATATATAACCTACATACATAGTATACTATATATATATATATCTATATAATATATATATATATATATATATATATATATATATATGTATATACAACTGTTAATAACAAACTAAGCAATAACACGCTGAATTTTTAACAAAAAAAAATATATACGGACAGGCGAATGATAAAAAAAAGCACACTGAAACTCAACACTCATTTCATTAACTTCGAAGTACGAAGAGAATGACATTCATATATATATATATATATGGTATATTTTTTTATATATGTTATATATATATATATATATATATATATATATCATATATATATATATAATCTATATATATATATATATATATATATATATATATATATATACCATGAATGTATTCATGTGTGTATATATATATCATATATATATTATATATATATATATATATATATATATATATATATCTATATATGAATGTCATTCTCTTCGTTCTTCGTGGTTAATGAAATGACTGTTGAAAATTGATGTTACAGTGTGCATTATTATTTTTGTTTTTATCATTCGTCTGTCCCATATTATATTCGTAGAAACTTCAGCATGCTATTGTTTAGTGTTTGTTAATAACATTAAATTCCGATTAAGCAAAATAAGGTGAAATCTAGATACCATAAAGGTCTAGAAAATCCCGCCATTAACGACTTTCCGTACAAACCCGGGACCTGTGCTCGATTTCACCTTTTCAGGATCTGAATTTATATGCAGCAAAATGTCTGTTACTTCAACGATTTTGGACCTTGGGGACTGCTGAAACGATTCCATTAACTTGCATTTATAATGAACTCTTGATTGCTACATAGCATTTTTCCCTCCTTTCTGATGATTTATTATGCTAATAGGGCAACCGAGTTCCGCCCTGGCCAGGGTCCCACCAAAGTACGGCCGGCCTTAATCCTTGGAGTGAGATTGTGGTCACCAAACGAATACAAGAGTTCACTCCACTCAGTTTACCAAAGATTATTGCGTGGTAAACTTTATTTCAAAATTGATGGCAGGAGTTACTGGGAAAGGAATATCGACAGCAGGTATGCAATAGCGTGGGTTCACCTTCCTGTTTCAACATTTCATTCATTTTTTTACCTTCATTAGGTTAGGTTGATAATCATTAACTTCCGTGACAGATGTCAGAGCGATTGCTGTGACATTTTTTCAAATTATTGGATGTTCCACTGCCACCAAACTAGTGGAACTACTTACAATAATTTGCAAAATGTCACAGCAGCTGCTCTGCTTACACAAGTTAAAGAGGTTCAGTAGCATAGAAAGTAACAACAATGATGACAACTGGTATTGATACAATTTGAACACCAGTTCTTAATACAATAAAAAGTAAAGGAAAGGAAAAATGAGCCAAAGGTATCTTGCCTAAAAAAGTATCTTCAGAAAGAGAAGTAAAGTAAGGAAAAATGAGCTGAAATATATGGCCTAAGAAAAGTATCTTCAGAAGAATGATAAAGCATGGAAAAATGAGCTGAATACATAGCCTAAAAGAAGCATCTTCAGAAAGAAAGAGAAAGAACAGATGAGTGAGATAAAGAGCTCAGGGCAGCATTGCACGGTCCTCATATTCAGTCCTAACATTTATGTATCTGTCGTCATTTCCTTGTCAGTTCAAGATGCTGGATGTGTTAGATGTAGCTACTCTGAAGCATTGGACACATTAGACATATCATGATCATTCTGGACTGCTGAAGAAGGGAGTTATGCCCATTCCTAGGCCGTTGGTTATAGCCATATTCATTCTGGGGTACCTGACTGTTTGAGTCTGCTAGACACATACATTACTCATGGTTTTCTTACCATTCTGAGCTGATAGCATAAATTAGTGGTGTCGTGGCCCACTGGGTTTTGGGAAAAACATGACAAGTTTTTTAATCAATTTGTATTTTTTTCATAACTAACAAACCTGTGGTCTTAACGTAAGAGGAAAATTCACTAGCGCCTGTTGGAGCCGTGTTAGAAATTTGTACATGGATTTTGGTGGCAACGGGAGACAGCCAGTAAGGGTGTAGGAGGGATCAGCCCGACCTGATTCACCCCAGCTTATGTAGTAGCCTACCAAAAGTTTTTTTTTTCCAGCCCAGATAACTGGATGAAGGGTGGCTTGAGGTGGGCCATATACGTCAAGACCGCAGGTATGTTGGTTGCGAAAATACAAATTTATAATGAATTTGTGATTTGTTTTATACACAGAACAAACTTTTGGTCTTAACGTAAGGGGATATTTGCTCTTGGAGGGTGGATAAGGTTAGCCACAGAACCGACTGGAGGTTCTGCTCACTTCCTGGCCAAAGATAGGACAACGGAAGGAGTCGTAAGTCTCTGATCTGTTAAATTAAGCACAGGTTTACTGAACAGCCAGACATCCGAATAAGAGACAATGTGAACTCATATCACATCGTGTCTTGGAGGTAGTAAAGAACCTGTATATAAGGAATTGTATTGCGTAGGAACAATTAAATAAAACAAAATAGAATGGGAGCTCGCTCACCTGTATCTAAACTAGTTCTAGCACATGATGGACTTAGTCTCATCCACTGCCCCATGGTAGAAGAGACCCCGTAGGGAAGTAGCGCCGTCAATGCACCTCATGTGGTGCAATGTAGGCATTACTTACTTAGGGTTCTTTACAGTGTCCCTTCGGCCCCTAGCTGCAAACTATTTTCATTCCTTTTACTTTACCTCCTGTTTTATATTATCTTTCTTACCATCTTACTTTCCACCCTCTCCTAATAATTGACTCATAGTGTAACTTTTGCTGTCAATTTCCGTTTCAACCGCTGAATTGGCTTCAGTTGCCCCAGTGCTTTGCATTATGCCTAAAACCTATAAATCAATCATCACCTGGTAGAAGAGAAAGAGAATGAGAAAGGAAGAAGACCAGTTATCCCATTCACCCTCCCTTTCATAACCAACATCTTAGCTAAGATACAAACTGTCCCGCCAAGAACATTGGATGGACTACACAACTTGTTGAGTAGCCACCACCGGACCCAAGGAAAAAGTGGGATGTGGTCCTAATATTACATTTAGCAATTTCCATCTTTTAACAAACCTCCAAGCACGGGTTTCTAGTTTTTTTTCATTTTTCTCAGCAAAAGCTGTGTAATACGTATATAAGTTACGCAGTATACCAAACCTTGAAACTTGAAAACAACACAAAAGTACGAGAATATAACAAGAAGAAGATTGGCTCCATTTTTATACTTTGTAAAAGTGTGACTAAAGTCTGGATAGTTCTGTAGTGATATTGGAGTGTTTTAGTTCAACGTTTAGGTCTATTTCAATTGACATTCAATTTTGTGTTGGGGGGGGGTGGACTTCTAATTTCTAAATGACTTGTGACAAAATATGAGAATCGACAGGTACAGAAAAAAACTAAGATACTGTTGACTTACTGACTGCTACTTTGCATAAGCATTGAATCTATTTTAGAGTTACTCTAAGGTAATAAATTATATTTTCTAAATGTTGAAGCAGTTCTTAATCAAGTACTTTGAATTAGATTTGGTACTAAATCTACAACACCTTTGGAACTCTTTTAACTGACATATAAAGTTCATGGAGTATTTGTCTCCAGCTTCAGGTCCCCTTAGACGGGCGTTTGATTGGCTTTGGTCCATCACTGGATATAATGCGGGTATTGATAAGCAATGGATTGTCTTAAAATCAAGTTTGGAATGACTTCTCATCAACTTTATTATGAATTGAAACAAATCTTACCTTTACTTTATTATTAACTAAACATGGCATGAATTTGAATTTCAATGGCGTGGAGTACAGCATATGTATTAAACATCATGAAAAAGATTTTATGGAACACCAAGCAAAAAATTTTAATTTAGAAAAGTCTATTTTTTATAAGAATACTTAACAGAAAAATTAATAATTGAAAGAATCTCAGCCATCTAAATATCTTGGTACTCATGGTAAGAAGCCTTTCTTCTGTACAACAGTGTACAGAAATGGTGCATTTTAGTTGATGCTAATTACAAAGGAAAGATCAAAACCTACAGTAAGTATAATCTAATTGCTAATATAGCTCCTTTACAATTTAATTTTTCTCGAATGGTTGTCCTCACATCAGAATTTTCAAAGTATTAGCCCATAAATTTACTCATTTCTTGACATCCTTTCTGCTTCACACACACACACACACACACATATATATATATATATATATATATATATATATATATATATCATATATAACGAAAAGGTGATTTAAATCAGTATTTTAGAAGTTATTGCAATTTCAACGACTACCAACGAAGTCCTTTCAAATTTGCTCTTCTGTTTTTCTTCTCTCCTCCTCTCCTTTCCTCTCCCCTCCGGGTACCTCCTCACCTCTCCGAGGAAGTTCAGCGCCTCACAACTTCAACAGCAGTGACGTTTGTACCATCGTCGCCTATGAAGGTGTCCACGCCTGTTCCAGGGGACTTCCTTCTTTACGTCTGCCTGCAGGACCTGGATAACTGTTCTGCCGTCATCCCAATCCTAGAAGCAGAAGAGGGTCAACCAACGCGATATAGGAATACATACATGCACAAACAAATGTGTAAATATGTATATACCACACATACATTATACAGGTACAAACATATGCGCACCTATGTTATATATTATTAGGGCTTGTGCCTTGTATGATAAGGCGCCCTATGAGGTAATGTTAGATAGCGATAATCTATACGCTAAGTCGGTTGGTATTGCACTTCCATCTTCAATGGAGTGTCTGGGGTTTTTTGTAGATCACTTACGAAGTCGGTATTATCTTTACGACGATGTGTTAAACTCATGGTTCGGTGAGGTTCTTGTAGAAAACACAAGGTATAAAAATAGTTAGTATTTCTTCTGAAGTTTTTACATGATGAAGATCAGGTATGATTGTACAAGTCTTCTAATAACGATAGCTTGATCGCTTCTGCCAATGATGATGGCTAATCTATTCCTCTACATGATAAAGCTTAGGTAAAGAGGTACAGGTCTTCTAATGACGATAGCTAACTCTCTTCTGCCTGTCTACCATCTCTGTTACAAGTTATGAAGGAACAGACAGTAGTTCAAACATATGAACATACTATCAGATGACATAGTTTCATACGAACACACAATCGAATGAGACACGCTACAGATCACGTAGGCCGTTTGAATAATAGGTCGGGGTAGTTGTCTCAAGCAGGGAGCTTGGACTAATGTTTATAAACAATTGAATGACTACAGGTGACGGCATGTTATCTTAGCCTACATACTTATTGTATACGTCATCTTTAGCGTCTCTAGTCTGATCACATTCCTGCAAGCAATCTGGTTGACCTCTTTAGTTTTAGACTTTTATATATATGGACTAACATTCCATATTTTTATTATGTAAACACTTACATTAGCTCGGTCAGCTACCAAAACCAGCTACTGAATATTACTCAAACTTGACTTGCATCTGACTTATAGGAGTGTGATACAGACACTATGTGAATATATATATATATAAGTAAATAAAAATTCATTGTGTACATGAATTGATTCAAGTAATAAAATATAAAACAATGATATTGGTAAATAATAGTGATCACATGATATATATAATGATACAGTTTTTCACTTCATCTCTTTAAGATACTTATGCTACAGAAAATACTAATGTACTCTGATAATTGCATAGAATGAAGATTAACATGATAAAAATCATATTTTAACTGATAAAAAATATCATATATGAATTGATAAAATTATTATGTTTATGCTGATTGATTCGTTGATTTCTGATTCATTAATCAATATACTAACTCATATATAACTGCAGATATTGGGAAGATAAAAGGTAACAGATTGATTATAGGCTACCTGATTTGTTTTATACATTGGTATATGGATTCATAATAATTGATATTAATATATGTGCACTTTAAATAGATTCCTACTGCGTACACGCAAAGATATATTTAGATTCTGTTATTTATGATCATTTATATAAGAGATTCCTATTGCGTACACGCAAAGATATATTTCGACTCTGTTATTTATGATCATTTATATATATAGGATACATGATACTTTATATATATAGGATACATGACCGAGGTTATAACTACTTCACCTTTAACTAGCTTTCGAACAACTTTTCGTCCATTACACAGTTCCAGACAACCACCTTTAGCCAATTGAAACGGCCTTTTTCAATGGTTAAAACAAGGGGAAAATTTGCCTGGGCGGGTCCAACGTTCTATTTTTGCGCTCATACTTATTCTCTGCATCCTAAGCTACACGATCCGTTCGCGATGAATAGATCATCCAGCACGAGTCCTTCGCAGCAAAGTAGAGTTGAATATCCTTCGGGTCGTAATTGTCGGAAGTATGTCCCATTTTTGTAGTCGAATTCCGACAGCCGCTGGAGCGTTCCGCATTAAAACGAGATTAACGACGAGTACGGTGTCAGTCGAGATTAACGACGAGATACGGTGTCAGTCGAAGAAGTCATGAAATTCCTTTCACATTGTAGGGCGGTTGTTACTTGACTGTAGTCGTCCGCCACGACGAACGATTTTTTTGAAGTTTGCGATGTGAAACTCTCCTACTGCAGGATACTGTAACCAGGTTCCATTAATCAGCCTGCAGTGAAATTATACTTGTCACAAGGGCAAAGTAAATTCAGACGACATCCAAATACAGGGGAGGGGAGAGAGCCATTTAGACCAGACGTAACCCCCACATGAATTTCGCTGATATTTTGGAATTCAAAAGAATCCGCTGTACAAACTTTTTTATCCACCATGGCATTAACAATGAGTGAACCTATCCAGGTCTATGATGACTTGTAAAAATATCCATAATTATAAAAAATAAATAGATATCATACGAATCTCAAAGAAAATTCGATATTACTGGTAGTAAGTTACTAGACAAAGAAGTGGAAAATGGAGCTATTTGTAAGATTGCCAGGCAGCATAAGAGTCAAAGAGAATATTAATCATGATTCTATGTGCCCTAACAAAAGTTTCATATTCAATTTTCTCGTGCGCATCCTCTGAGGTTAATTTTTTTAAAAACTTTATTAATAGGTAGGAGATGCAACGAAAAAAAAAACCCACACTATGTAACTAATTTCTAAATAACTTTGGGTTTTTCAAGAAAATGTGACATTTTCCCATGAATGTTTTACTTGAATTGTAATAGGCTAATGTTGCAGAAGTAAATAATCCATATCCATATCGTGATACTTCTAAATGTCTATGAGTTCAGAAAAGATTAATTCATTTTGATGTTAAAATGAAACTCTATTTCCTTATTTTGTTTATTAATTTTAAAATGATTGCAAGTCCTTAACTACTTGCATTACACACACGGATAAGAATATGTTAGTGGCCTGTCATGTGACCTATGAAACCACATGTGAAGTTCATGAGCTGAGCAATTCCTTTCTCCAGTCAATCTGCTTTTGCAAGCAGAGGACGACACACAGATGAAGCCTGTGTAAGCAGATTATTGAGGTTAAAAGGAACAAATGCTGATACGGCAATGATGACGTCGTCACTTGGCAGGAGATTGCTCTCAGCCAGCTAAGAGTTACGTTACTTGCTGTAAGAGATACGACTTTAGGATTTTCAAATGATATTTTAGTGTTTTAATTCTCCACCCGCATGAGAAGAATATCTGAAAAAAAAACAACAGTACCAAAATTGAACAATATATTAGTTTCATGTTGGCATTATGTTAAATAAATATTCCTTATTCAAACTATATGAAAAAGGTTTCCATACAAATTCTATATATATTATTAGCCCTGTATAAGATTCATATAGGATTATTCCATAGATAAACATTTTCACTTCTAGATTCCTGACTTTAAATCTCTTTTATTTTATTTTATTTATTTTATTTATTATTATTTTATTTATTTATTTATTTAATTTCTTTTTTTTTTTTTTTTATTGACTACGAATATAAATCACCGGGACAGACAATATGTCAGTAGGTTTTGATATGTGTTTGAACTTTTAGCTTATTTGTCATTACTAAAGCGTTAAGTTAGAGTTCAAATCTTTACGCATATATAGGTTTATATTTAATTATCTATGGTTACGTTTTGCTTATTGATATTATCGTGATTCCTTTTTTATTATAATTTGTAACCCTTCCGACTTCTTACGGAGTGTATTATATTGACTCCACTTGTATCCATATTTATTTTATTTTTTTATATTTATATTTATTTATATATATTTTTTATATATATTTGATAAATTAATGGTTGGCTTGAATATGTGGAAAAGTGTTCTAGCGACGTACCGTATAAGGCTACTTGCGGCATCAATTCTATAGATACAAGATATATATGATAAAGGTATTTAAAACCGCGAGAACCGCTATAATCCAGTTCGGATCCAACATCACGAGTTGTAACTCGTAAGACATTGACACTTCCTATTTAATTATCCGTTATTCTACCAAACCGATTGACTCTGGGTGATCAAATATATTATTGATTTTCTTAATGGAAAGGAATTCACACAACGTGTTAAGGAGATTATTATTGATTTACACCACCCGAGTCACAGATTATTATGTGTTGAATTCCATATTTACTGATTTAGCACTCATAAATATTCCTAACGCACTCAATTGCGGTGTTTGTTTTTAGTGCTATTAATTCTATATAACGTGTCAAGGAACTATTAACACTAAGAAGTGTTTATTCCCTCCGTCAGACTCGTAATTCTGTTAATAATTCTACGTATATTCTTTCAAGGATTGATTTGGCACAGGATAGGCCCTTAAACTGACAGGTGTCTTAGTGTATCCCTTGTTTTCATGACACGTGTTACAATTAGTTATGTGCTTTTTATATCTGTAAGCATTGTAGGCCAGTAAAATAGTGATTTGGCTTTCTGTGACATAGTAGAGAACCCTGGATGACGGAATGCAACCAGTTTATGACGATTGGTATGAAAGAGATTATTATTACTACCTGGTCGTTAGTCATCTGCTGTGTTCTTCGGGTTTTCCTCGTCACAGACCTACATATAATATTACATTTGATTACATTATTCTGATACGCATACTTTAAATGTACTTTTGCTTTAGGGTTTCTGCTCAAAAGCGTTTATTGTTTTTGCTTAGCCACTGACCCTGTTTCCGTTTCGAAGTGTTTATTGTTTGGTGTTTATTGCTGCTGACTCTGTTTCCGTCCAAAGTGTTTATTGTTTTGGTTATGTCTGTTGACTCTTGCTTTGTTCAGTTTGTAACAGTTCTGTGCTCCGACCCAGATATTCAATGCTCGCGATCTCTTGGGTTAAGGAATTTTCTTGTTTAGATACGGTTTTAACAATAGGTACGGATGTTTCTATATCTTTTAGTCTAATTAATGGTTCTTTGCAGTATGGTGCGGGATTGCGGGATAATGCTCAGCTATGATAATTGCTTTCCCAGGTAGATATCTTATCTTGGCTCCAAAGACCTGAATGATCATTTGTCACCGAGTTCCTTTTGGACTGTGATTAAAGCCTTTGAAAAACTCGGTAAAGGACTCATGTTCAGTAAGGACTTTATCAGGATAGCCATAGATTATGAACTTAAAATGTACTAGTGTTAAAGATACCTAGCCCTTCCTTGCCTATTATTGCATATTTACTTTCAAAGGGCTTTAGTTTACGTGAATAAAAAGCTTATAGGGAAGAACTGTTTTATCATATTACTGAAGTAGTTACCCTCTTACCCCTTGGTCTGAGGCGTCTGTTGCAATAAAAAAAAACAAAAAAAAAATTCCTTATTTAAATCAGGGATTTTTTAAGTTAGGTAACGCTGCAGTATTCCGCTTTTAAGATATCGAACGCCTGTTGATGCTTTTTTAAGACCTATAATCAATCTACGCTCTCTTCGTAAGATCTGTTAAAGGAGCTGTCATCATTGAAGAGTTTACATATTTACATACGATTGTAATACCATCAGCGCAAAGTGCTGTATCCCCCTTTTACGTTAATAAGTACGGCGGAAAGTTATGAATAGCCGACACCTTACCATGGACTACTTTTAAGACCTTGACCAGACACATAAAACCTAGATAAACATGTTCGGTTTTAAAAAACTCACATTTAGATATTTTACTCTGAGATTATTTGTCTTTGTCTCTGTAGCACTAGCTCTACTTTATGTGAATGTACTTCTAAGGTATTAGAAAAGATTACAAGATCATCCATATAGGCATGTAGGTTATCCCTAAAAGTCTCCAAACACTATATTGTAATTGGGGGCGCAACGTAAGCCGGAGGCATACGTAAAAAATTGATAATGTCCCCTGAGTGTGCTGAAAACGGAGTATGAGGTACAATCACTTAGGTAATGGTATCTGGTAAAAGCTTTTAAAGTAAGTCCAAGTTGGTGAAAAAAATTTATTCTAACCTAACAGAGATAAGATGTCGTCGGTACATCGCACTGGAAACTATCGGAAGTCGTTTCCTTGTTTAAGCGACAGAAATCTACGCAGATACGCCAAGTCCGATCTTTTATGACATGACGTTTGAGGGAAAAATTATATGGGCTATTTGATTTCCTAATGACTCCTATTACTAACATTTTTCAATTCTTCGTCCCATTTATTTCTATTTTGAAATTTCATTATTTGGGGTTTCTACACGAAGGTACGTATATAGCTTTATGTTTGTCCTTAGACCGTATTTTGTGTTAAATTACATCCGTTTTTTTCTCCCAGAGATCACTCGCTAGTGGAGAAACTTCCTGGTATTCAGGTAAAAGATAAAAAAAAAAAAAAATTTCTGCTGAATCACCTCTGCTTGAATGACTTTACGGATATTACTTTAGATAGATATCAGAGAGATTCATCCACGACTGGTTGGGCGTGATTAAAAAATTAGCAACAATAAAAAATGCGATATTTATAACTTCCGTATCCACGATATGTATACTTTAGAGCTTTGTTCGCGGAAATCGTTATATTTCAGAGTGTCGGGAAGGATTAAAATTTCATTTCCCAGCAAAAGTCCTTTTTACACTCACTAAGACATTCGAGGGTGTTCATGCTTCTCGAGATTTTGCGTGCAAAGTACGACTGCGGTTGTGGGAGAATTCTGTTGGGTCATTTGAACAATGTTTACGATTTATGAGACAAATGTATAGTTCCTTTATATAAGTTATTATTTGATTAACTGTCTCACTTTTGTTCAAACGGATTTTAATATGTTTTGAAGGTTTATAGGATTTTCCTTTGATAAACACGCCTTATTTTGCAGGATGTAAGATAATATTTTGTATACCCCTAGATGGATCTTACAATTACACTAGATACAGATCAATGTTTTTTATAACTATAGAGGTATCTGTAAGCGCTCGCTTTATCCGGACTTCTCATTAGGGAAAAGTTCGAACAACAGTGACGGTGGTGAGTCCGTAAATGACAAGATATTGCGTGTACTAAAGAAATAAAAACAAGATATTCTAATTTTTTGTTTTTACGGCGCGTACAGTTGGGCTTAATCCACCAGGTTATTTATTTATAACTTATGTATAAAAAAAAAATTAAAACGAAAACCTGCTCTGATTACTTATACGGTCGTGTGTTTCATAGGAAAAATCCTTTTTAATTCAAAAAGATATTGGTATGAACCAACATCGCTTTTCCCCACTCTGCTAGAGTCGCTTATTGTGTGGAATTTGCTTTGCTTTGAACACTTCGGCAGATCTGACTAACCTTGACCGCTTGACTAGGTGACACAGTCACCGGGTTTGCTTGTTAGATTCTGAACGGGCTACTGTTTTCTATTTCTTTTTGTAATAATTAGGATCCTTCTCTTTATTACCATCTGCAACATATTGTGTGTTTTTAGCATTACGTTGCTGGTTACGTATAAAGCAATGAATGACTAACTATTAGGAACTGAGCGATTACTAATAAGACAAGTTCTCTCTACTGTATGCAATATTAACTGTTTGTAAATCATTCTTTGCTAAAATTTGAAATAGTGAGAGATCCTGGTCAGCGCATTTGGCCTGATGAAAGTTTTTTACAGACATGTTATTCCTTGCAATCCAGCCATATTTTTAAAGTTGAGTTGAGTCATTGAGGTTCGATATTTTATATAACTCAAAAAACTCAAGGCTAAAACTGCGATCGGGACTTGCAAAGGAGCATTTATTGTCATGACCCGAAATAGTGTTACCTCTAATTTATCTAGATTTGTACGGGTGTTCCACTTGTTTTTGTGTGTTTTCTAATCACTACGGTGCTTAACCGACCCTATCCATGCATCTGTATAAATACAGACGTCCACTGCGTAAACGCATATTCACTGTTTAATATGATTTGTCACGTAAGGGAATTATAATCACCCAAAAATGATAAAATTAACATAGTATATGATTATGATATTTCAGTAGAACTTCTGGAAACAGACACTCAAAGATAAAAAAAAAACTCGCAGTAGCGAAATCTCAATGATGTAGATAATTTCTGTAAAAAAGTAAGATTAAGAATGTCTCGTAACTTCATTCCACAGGAATAACGAAATTCGGGACCTGTAAAGGAAACCACTCAAAGTTACTCCAAAAATGAATAAAAAAAAAATTGTACTTAGCTTGCTTTTGTGGGAAGTCACGGTGTTCCGATAACGACACATGGCCTTGGTCCTCCTTCTCTATTTAGCGGATGACCTGGTTTGGCTTCAGTTTCCCCCGTGCGCGTTGTTTCGATAATTCGAGCCCTTGAAAGATCCGATGCTGCAGACGCGTTCGGTTTGTTTCTTGAAGTTCCGGAAACGCTCACTAACGATGTTTTCTTGAATGATTCTAATGAGAGACGAAGCTTGCGTTGTCGTAGGAAAAAGGACACGTCGGTTTTTGTTCTTGAAGTTATTCACTAACGATGATACTAAGTTGCTTGACGAATCTTGTTGTTTTCTGAAGTCGCTCACTAATGATGATACTAGGTTGCTTGAAGAATCTGCTGCTTTCGTCGTCGTTGACTTCATGATTTATTATTCTGTTTTTTTCTTCGTAGACGTTGTAGAGTTCTTCTGGTCCGCTGGCAACCAATATTAGGGCTTGTGCCTTGTATGATAAGGCGCCCTATGAGGTAATGTTAGACTAGCGATAATCTATACGCTAAGTCGGTTGGTATTGCACTTCCATCTTCAATGGAGTGTCTGGGGTTTTGTAGATCACTTACGAAGTCGGTATTATCTTTACGACGATGTGTTTAAACTCATGTTCGGTGAGGTTCTTGTAGAAACACAAGGTATAAAAATAGTATATTCTCGAAGTTTTACATGATGAAGATCAGGTATGATTGTACAAGTCTTCTAATAACGATAGCTTGATCGCTTCTGCCAATGATGATGGCTAATCTATTCCTCTACATGATAAAGCTTAGGTAAAGAGGTACAGGTCTTCTAATGACGATAGCTAACTCTCTTCTGCCTGTCTACCATCTCTGTTACAAGTTATGAAGGAACAGACAGTAGTTCAAACATATGAACATACTATCAGATGACATAGTTTCATACGAACACACAATCGAATGAGACACGCTACAGATCACGTAGGCCGTTTGAATAATAGGTCGGGGGGTAGTTGTCTCAAGCAGGGAGCTTGGACTAATGTTTATAAACAATTGAATGACTACAGGTGACGGTCATGTTATCTTAGCCTACATACTTATTGTATACGTCATCTTTAGCGTCTCTAGTTCTGATCACATTCCTGCAAGCAATCTGGTTGACCTCTTTAGTTTTAGACTTTTATATATATGGACTAACATTCCATATTTTTATTATGTAAACACTTACATATACCACCATACTACATTATTTGTATATACATTTATATATAATATAGTTTATATATATAGTATATATATATATATATATATATATATCTATATATATATATATATATATATGAATTCACATAAACACACACATATACATATAGACAGAACTGCTATCCTGATCAGGTATTCTTTGAACAGAAAGTAAACATTGCATAAATTAACTGTATAACGCAATCTAGAAAACGTTGAGCTCATGATGATATTTCTTGAATGAAAATTTTGAAAAGCAGATATTTGGTTGTTTATTAAGACTCATTTGTGAAATGTGTTCGAAGGCTCACAATAAACTACTGACGTATCGTATCTTGACAATTAATTATTACATCCCAATCTGATGTAGTGGATGGCCGGTTTTATCCCGTTGATTTTGAATGTTAATTTTTGGCCACTGGTTGGACTGTATATTTTGGAAGGATTTATCAAAAATTATATCGACCTTTTTTTGGGGTGATTTCTCATACTTCTCTTCAATTTCAAATTACCGGTCCCAAATCATGCTGAATAATTTGACTATATCACCTCAAAATACATTCTGTATTTTTGGGTAATTTAATAATTAAAGTAATAATGAAAATAATATAATAATAAAAGAAAACACTCCATCCGACAACTCAAACTTTTTGTTGTTGTTAACTTCTAAATTGTACATGCGGTGATAATCTCATAGCTCAAACATGTTTTTATTTTACCGAGTTCTGTTAGTCCACCATCTGGCTGGTTCTGTCAGCTAGTGTAGGATAGAACTCCAATGGTCAGGTAGGTTTGTGTTTTGTGTTCATAGTTAGATGGAAGGATCTCCTTAATCCTCTTCAATTCTAAGAGTGCCTGGCTGACATTAC
>NC_087205.1:15724213-15739751 GCF_015104395.2 Macrobrachium nipponense | reverse complement strand
TATACTTAGCTAAGACTCCGTCGTCCCCGACAGAAATTCAAATTTCGCGCCACTCGCTACAGGTAGGTCAGGTGATCTACCGGCCTGCCCTGGGTGGCAGGACTAGGAACCATTCCCGTTTTCTATCATATTTTCTCTCTTCCACCTGTCTCCTGCGGGGAGGCTGGGTGGGCCATTAATCGTATATATCTGCCAGGTAAGTATGTATGAAACTTTATTGTATCATAACAATATCATTTTCATACAATCAACTTACCTGTCAGATATATACTTAGCTGATTGGCACCCTTTGGTGGAGGGTAAGAGACAGCTACTTATGGAATAGACAGGTAAACAAAATATGTTGTAGGTATAAATAAACCTTGGTTCCTACCTGATAGGTGGTAGACTTTGTGGCTGTTGCCCAGGATCTGTACCTAAGACTTTGTGCGAGTATATGATATGGCCCAAGAGTTCTTGCACACCTCAAGAAACTAGCGAGATATATGATCCTAGGCCAAGAGGTCTTGGGGGTCTTGCCGATGGGGTCTTATTCGCTTACTCGGCAAAGCCTGAAAGGACTTTGTCAATGGGTGCTGATCCACTTATATGACAATACACCTTATGAAGGAGCGCACAACCAATCCCGACCACCTGATCCTAACCACCATGTTAGTATTAAAGATTGTTCCGAGTTATCCCCAAACTCTTCACAACAACCATAACTCAAAGAACACATTACGCACACATACATAAATTTAAAAAAAAATTGATATTGTTAGTATACAATAAAGTTTTGTACATACTTACCCGGCAGATATATACTTAGCTTATGTCTCTGACGTCCCGACAGAATTCAAAACTCGCGGCACACGCTACAAGTAGGTCAGGTGATCACCCTCTCCCGCCGCTGGGTGGCGGGAATAGGAACCATTCCCGTTTTCAGACCAGATTTTTCTCTTACACCTATCTCCTGAGGGGAGGATGGGTGGGCCATTCATCGTATATATCTGCCGGGTAAGTATGTACAAAACTTTATTGTATACTAACAATATCATTTTTGTACATGCAACTTCCCCGGCAGATATATACTTAGCTGATTGACACCCTTGGTGGCGGGTAAGAGATAGCTACTCAATATCAATAACAATAAAAACAGGGAAACAACATCTGTTGTAGGTCATATATATAAACTTATTAAAACCTTGGTTCCTACCTTATTGGGCAGAAGACTTCATGATACTGTCTATGAGTCTGCCTTGCCCAAGAGTTTTCAGTGGGGATGAGACCTGACACTGATAGCTCTTCTGGATCATGTCAATGGGGGCGAGCCCGCTTACTTGACAGAGCCTTGTCTTGGATCATACCAATGGGGGCTGACCCACTTACATGGTAGAGCCTTCACCTTTGTCATATCAACGGGGACTAACCCTCTTACATGACAGAGCCTAGGTCCAAATCACTAACAAGGAGCACGAAAAACCAATCCCGACCACCTGACCACACTACATTTGTTAACACTACGATTTGAAAGGAGCATTCCCAAGACCCCTTACCAATCGACCATACACAACACCAAAAAAACGTTTAAAATTACAACTTAACTAACTTTAAAGGTAAGGATTAGGTTCAGCTCCTTGCCCCAGCAACGAATCCGCAGACACGAAACGGTCCGAGAGAGAAGCACTTATCATAAGTGACTCGCACGTCTCTTAAGTAATTTGATGCAAAAAACCAAAAAGAATTGCACCTCCCAATAGGTGGATTCGACAAGAGTCTGTATCGACATATTCCTATGATACGCTAAGAGGTAGCTACAGCTCTGACCTCATGTGCTTTGACTCTTAGAAGCCTTAAATGTTCCTCTTCACAGGAAGCATGCGCTTCTTTGATAACTCTTTATAAATACGCTTGAGCATTCTTAGAATCATCCTCTTAGGATTTGTCTTATGGAAACACAAAGGCTATCCACATTTCCACCAAGTAGCTTCTTCCTCTCTAGGTAAAAACTTGAGGATCCTGGACTGGGCACAATGTCCCTCTCTAATCTCTCCCTACCAAAGAGGACAGTCCCTTAATCTCAAAAGTCCTTGGCCATGTTTAGAAGGATTTCGTTCTTTGCTAAAAACAGGGGATTAAAGGAGCATACTGCAGAATCTTCCTTAAAGCCCACAGTTCGTTCTAAAGCCTGAAGTTCACTAACTCTCTTAGCAGAGGCTAGTGCAAAGAGAAAGAGAGACTTTCTAGTCAAGTCTCTAAATGAGGAATTTTGAGGAGGTTCGAATTTCTCGGACATTAAATATCTAAGAACCACATCCAGGTTCCAACTAGGTGGTCTTATAGTCTTGGACTTCGAGGTTTCAAAGGACCTTACAAGTCATGCAAGATCCTTGTCCTCCGAGATATTAAGGCCTCTGTCTAAAAACAGAGGAGAGCATGCTTTTATATCCCCTTATTGTGGTAACGGCCAGATTGCATTTCTCCCTCAATAAAGGAGAAAATCTGCTATTTCAGTTACAGAGGTACTGGAAGAGGATACTTTCTGGGACCTGGCCCATCTTCGGAACACCTCCCACTTCGACTGTTACACGCGAAGAGTTGAAGGTCTTCTGGCTCTAGCAATTGCCTTTGTAGCCTTGCGTGAAAACCCCCTCGCTCTGACGAGTCCTTCGACAGTCTGAAGGCAGTCAGACTGAGAGCGGGGAGGTTTTTGTGGTATCTGTCGAAGTGGGGCTGTCTGAGAAGATCCTTCCGCGTGGGAAGGGCCCTCGGGAAATCTATCATCCATTCCAGTACCTCTGTGTACCAATCTTGGGCTGGCCAGAATGGGGCGATGAGGGTCAGTTTTGGCTCCCTCCGTCGAAACGAACTTCCTTACCACCTCCCTCCTTATCTTGAAAGGAGGAAAAGCGTACCTGTTGATCCCCTTCCAATCCAGAAGGAGACCGTCCACTGCAACTGCCTTTGGATCTGAAATCGGAGAGCAGTAGTTCTCCAACCTCGCATTCCAATTCGTTGCGAACAGGTCGATATTGGGTCTCCCCCAGAGGTCCCAAATCTCGTTGCACACTTCTGAATGCAGAGTCCATTCCGTGGAAAGGACCTGATCTCTTCTGCTCAGAAGATCTGCTCTCACGTTCTTTTCCCCTGGATGAACCTGGTTAGAAGAGTTATTCGCCGTTCCTCGGTCCAAAGAAGAAGCTCCTTTGCTTTCTCGAACAGGGAGAAGGAGTGAGTCCCTCCCTGTTTCCTTATATAGGCTAGAGTTGTCGTGTTGTCCGAATTCACTTGCAACACGGCACCCAATACTTGAGGTTCGAAGTGAACGAGAGCTAGATGGACTGCTGCTAGTTCCTTCTTGTTGATATGCCAGGACACCTGTTCCCCACCCAGGTGCCTGACCACTCTCTCGAGCCTAGAGTCGCTCCCCTCCCCATCCTTTTTCCGAGGGCGTCTGTAAATAACACTAGGTTCGAGGGCTCGACAACTGAAGGGAGAGCCCTTGATTCAATCTGTTTGGCTCTAACCACCAACTGAGGTCCTCCTTTACACTCTTTGAGAGCTGAAAGGAGTCCGAAAGCTCTTGGTGCTTCTGATCCCATTTCTCTCTGAGGAAGAATTGTAGGGGTCTTAAGTGTAGCCTCCCTAGAGAAACGAACTGTTCCTGGACGAGGGATGGATAGGTACATGAAAATAGGCATCCTGAAGGTCCAGGGACACCATCCAATCCCCTGGACGAAGAGCTGCAAGAACGGAGGAAGTCGTCTCCATCGTGAACTTCGTCTTGACAATGAAGCGATTCAGGGCACTTACGTCCAGGACTGGTCTCCACTCTCCTGAGGCTTTTGGTAGAAAAAGACGGTTGTAGAACCCTGGAGATTGAAGTCTTTGAAACCCTTTCTATCGCCTCTTTGTCATCATTTCTTCTACTAGTTGTAGCAGGGCCTGGTTCTTTAAAGAATCTCGGTATCTTGCTGTTAACTCCCTTGGAGTTGTTGTTAAGGGAGGCTTCTCCCTGAAGGGGATAAGGTATCCTCTCTCGAGGATAGAGAGGGACCAGTTGTCCGCCCCTCTCTGAGCCCAGACTTTCGCAAACTTCAGCAGTCTGGCTCCTACTGTAGTCTGGAGGACTACTTTCTCATTGTGGTTTAGGGAAGGGCTTGCGTGCTGATCTTCCTCTCTTAACCGGTCTCCTACTCCTAAGAGAGGGTCTAGCCGTCGTTCTCCCTCGAAAGGGCTGCTGAAAAGCAGGCTTCTCTCTTTTAGCCAAAGGGACTGCTGGTTTTAGTCTTTTCGCCGACTGCGCAAGCAGATCCCGAGTAGCCTTTTCGGATAAAGACTTAGATATATCTCTCACTGTCTCTTGTGGAAACAGGTGACTAGACAGGGGCGAATAAAGCAGGGAGGATCTCTGTAGAGGAGACACCGATTTCGTCAAAAAAGAACTGTAGACAGATCTCTTTTTAAGGACTGCCGATCCAAAGAGAGAAGCCACCTCCGTAGATCCATCCATCAAGGCCTTATCCAGACAAGAAAGTACACTCGTTAAAACTTCCATTGAAACAAAGTCTGGATCCTGTGCTCTCTTGGCCAGGGCTCCCAAGGCCCAATCCATAAAATTAAAGACCTCAAGTGTGCGAAATAGACCCTTAAGTAAATGGTCCATTTCGCACATTCCCCATGAGGCCTTTGCCGAATGAAGAGAGCGTCTTCTAGACGAATCCACTAACGCTGAAAAATCAGCATCAGCTGAAGAAGGGAGGCCCAATCCCATTGGCTCTTTCATGTCATACCAGACACCTGGCTTACCTGCCAACTTCGAAGGAGGGCAGGAAAAAACCGTCTTGCCCGCTTCTTTTTTAGAGAGGAGCCAGTTCTCCAAGCTCTTGATGGCTTTCTTCATCAAAAGGGTCGGATTCATTTTCACGAACGAAGAGGACTTGGAAAGCTTAGTGCTTGAAAGCAGTGATCCCGGCGAAGGAGGATCTGCAGGACGAAGAGAGTCACCGAACTCTTGAAGAAGCAGGGCTGCCAGTCTCTTGTAATCCGAGACGCCCACATCTACAGGAAGTTCCTCCTCAGATACCTCTTCAAAGGTAGCATTAGGAGAAGAATGCCTCTTCGGAGAAGGAGTCCTAGAAGGAGAAGCGCTCTTTTCCTTCGAAGGAAGTTTGGTAGAGGAAGGAAGACCACTCCCCAAAGAGATCCTATTGCCTGAAGAAACAGTTTCTACTGGAAGGGGCCTCGCAGAAGAAGAATGCCTGCTTCTTCTCAAAAGTTCTTGCTGCCCGAGAGGGGAAGAGCTCGCATCTTTACAGGAAACTCTATAAGGAGTAGGGCGAGAATCCCGTAACAGGCTCTTTTCAGGCTCTTGGCGCCTGTGAGGAGAGGCGCTAGCGTCACGTCCGTAGCGTCTATCAGGCGCTACACGCCTTGGGGTAGAAAAACGTCTGCTCTCATCCTGGCTCCCGCCAGGAGAGGGGTTTACTCCCTTCCGAAGATTCTTGTGAGAAGGCAAACTCGTAACTCCTAAGGAAAGCCTAACAGGAGTAGGGCGTACAGAACCCATCATGCTCTTTTCAGGCTCCTGGCGTCTGCGTGGAGAGGCGCTAGCGTCCCATTCTGGGCGCTGGAAGGAGTAAACGCCTGGTTGAAGAATACCGTTTAACATCACGATTGGCGCCTGCTAGGAGAGGCGCTAAAATCTCTCCGAGAACATCTGGGGGGCGAGATTTCTTCTTCTCTCTCTCTGCGTCCCCGTGAATAACGGAGATTATCTTGTTCCTTAAGATAGCAAGGAGAGGCGCTTCTATCACTCAGAGAACGCCTATAAGGAGAAGAACATTCTTTACTCCTACGAAAAGATCGACTATCCTTGTCAGGAGAGGGGCTTGCGCCCTTATTCGGGCGTCTAGACGAATGCGGGATCCTACTAGAAGAAGCTCTTCTGGTCGGAGTAGTAGATCGTTCTCGAAAGGGAGAGGCGTATAGCAACGATCTTGTTGGGGAGTAGCGCCTTCCAGGAGAGAGACGCCTACCAGAGTCCGAACGCCGACTTGACGACCGTCTCTTAAGAGAGCTCTTTACTGGAAGAGAGACGTCCCTCCTGCGAGAAGGCTCCTTAGACAGCGAGCCTACTAACGAGGATAGCTGCTCCTGCAGTCCTACCAAGAACTTCTTTGTAGAAGCACGAATTCCTTCCGGAGAAGAAACAGGAGACTTCATCGCTCTCTTGTTCTTTCTGAGCGGGAGAACTACTCCGGAAAAGGCTCTGGGCTGGAGTCTAATGCGTCTCCTGGAGGCGCCTTCCAGGCTCTCTTCAGAGGGCGCGACTTAGACGCGGAGCTCCATCCGCGTCTCGGAGAAGTAGAATCAGAGTCGGAAAAACACTTCCTAAGGACGCTTTGTCTTATAGCTGTCCAAGACAGCCTGGGACGAAGTCTACAGGCCCTGCCGAAGGGACGCCTGACCGCTGGAAATACTCTACATCCCCCTTGCGGCTTTCGACATTCCTCCTCCCTTGGTCATGGGAGTCTGAAAGAGGTCTAGGCCTAGGAGCAATGCGGAGTCGGTCAGACACCCCCTCCACTACCTGGGGACACTGTACACTTCACTGCACACTTCACTCTTACCTTCCATTTCTCGTAATTGCCTTGTGGCAAATTACGGATCGACGCTTCCATTGCAGCTTTCTTCTCCGATCGAACCGACGAATCTACGATTTCGCTGCGGGGGGAAGGAGCTGAACCTGCGTTAGCAGTAGGAGAAATTACATTGGAAATAGAAAGATTGTCCTGATCCAAAGAGCAGGACCTACTTGAACTTTTAGCAGCTTTCCTAATTCTATCTTTCTCCAACTTATTTACATATGCAGTCAAACTCTTCCATTGCACTTCAGTCAAACTCAAACATTTCGTCACGTGTGTTTACTAACTGAGCATTCATTCCCCCTACATTTAACACAAATAGTGTGAGGGTCCACCGAAGCTTTCGGCAGTCTCACCTTACATCCTTCTTTCACACAAACTCTAAAACGAGTTTCGGGCACAACATCAGCCATAATGAAGAATCCTAAGCAAATCCAAATAACGGTCCAAATCAGCGTATACCAAAGCCAAAGAAAGAATACTTCACCAAACAATCCTTAACAAAGCAAGCAGAATTCCGTGCAGGAGGAACTAACAACGATGTTGTTAGCACCGGCGACAGAAAAAATCTGGTCTGAAAACGGGAATGGTTCCTATTCCCGCCACCCAGCGGCGGGAGAGGGTATCACCTGACCTACCTGTAGCGTGTGCCGCGAGTTTTGAATTCTGTCGGGACGTCAGAGACATAAGCTAAGTATATATCTGCCGGGGAAGTTGCATGTACAAAAAATAATAATACTCATCTAATAAGATATCACAAGAATTCCTTACTGAACAATAGTGACTGGCCGCCAGTGCGGCATCTAGCACTTTTGTCAGCCGAAAGTCTAGAACATATCTAATAAAAGGTATGTACAATTTTAAGGACTGGTGTTAGCTCCTATACCCAGGATCGTATCCGCCAACACGAAAGGACCTAGAGAAAAACAATTCTCGTAGGTCACACGAACATCTCTCAAGTAGTGAGATGCAAATACTGAGTTGCATCTCCAAAATGTTGCTTCCAAGATGTTCTTTAGCGACATATTTTTATGAAACGAAAGAGATGTCGCTACTGCTCTTACTTCATGAGCTTTCACTCTTAAAAGTCGAAACACGTCGTCAGGACAGATCTTATGCGCATCTGTAATGACGCTTCTCACAAAGAACGCTAGAGCATTCTTAGACATGTCTTGTGGGGTCTTTTACCGCGCACCAAAGACCTTCTCTAGAGCCCCCCATCTGGTGTTTTCTCTGAAGATAGAATTTCAGAGCTCTTACAGGACAAAGAGATCTTTCTGCTTCTCTGCCTACGAGACTCGATAAGCCTTTAACCTCGAAGGTCCTAGGCCAGGGATTCGAGGGATTCTCGTTTTTAGCTAGAAATAAAGCTTTAAACGAGCAAATGGCTGAGTCCCCCTTAAATCCTACTTTATCCTCTAGAGCATGCAGTTCACTAACTCTTTTTGCTGTGGTTAAAGCTAATAGGAACAAACATTTTCTAGTCAGGTCTCGAAAAGACGCCAGATGAGGAGGTTCGAACTTTTCAGATGACAGGAATTTTAGAACTATACATCAAGGTTCCAGCTAGGAGGAGCTGGCTCCGCAGACTTCGTAGTTTCAAATGATCTTATGAGATCGTGGAGATCCTTATTCTCTGTCAGATCTAGTCCTCTATTCATGAAGACTGCAGAAAGCATACTTCTGTATCCCTTTATTGTGGGTACAGATAGATGCGATTCTTCCCTCAAGAATAGCAAGAAATCAGCGATTTCCGTCACAGAGGTAGTGGAGGAGGACAACTTCTTAGACTTGCACCACCTTCTAAAAACTTCCCACTTGGACTCATATACTTGTCTAGTGGAAGCTCTGCGGGCTCTTGCAATCGCGCTTGCAACTTTGCGAGAAAACCCTCTCGCTCTGACAAGTCTTTCGATAGTCGAAAGGCAGTCAGAGCGAGAGCGGGGAGGTTTTGATGATACCTCTGGAAGTGTGGTTGTTTGAGAAGATCCGTCCTTCTTGGGAGGGATCTAGGAAAATCTACTGTCCACTCCACCACCTCTGTGAACCAGTCTTGAGCTGGCCAAAAGAGGGCTATCAGGGTCATCCGTGTTCCTTTTGAAGCCACAAATTTCTTTAGAACTAGTCCCAGGATCTTGAACGGAGGAAAGGCGTAGACGTCTACGTGAGACCAGTCTAGTAGGAAGGCGTCGACCATCAGAGCTCTGGGGTCTTCTACCACCGAACAAAAGACTTCTAGTCTTTTGGATAGGAATGTGGCGAAGAGATCCACATGAGGAGTCCCCCAAAGAGACCAGAGACTCTTGACACACTTCTGAGTGGAGGGTCCACTCTGTGTGAAGGACCTGGTTCCTCCTGCTGAGCCTGTCCGCCCTTACGTTCCTTTCTCCCTGAATAAATCTCGTATGCAGGGAGATATTTCTCTGGGAAGTCCAAAGCAGTAGGTTTCTTGCCAGTTCGTAAAGGAACAAGGAGTGAGTCCCTCCTTGTTTCCGAATGTAGGCCAACACTGTGGTGTTGTCTATATTCACTTGAACTACTTTGTTCGATACCAAAGGTTCTAGGCTCTTTAGCACCAGGACACCTGTGCTGCTTCCCAGATGCCTGACACCTCTCTCGAGCCTAATGTTGCTCCCCAACCCTTCTCCGACGCGTCGGAGTATAACACTAGGTTTGGGTTCTAAACCTTCAGGGAGATTCCCTTGTTCTCCTTCAATGGGGGCAACCACCATTCCAAGTGAGGCTTCATCTCCACTGGAATGGGAAAGGCATCTGATAGATTTCCTGTCTTCCAACTCCAAGACCTCTTGAGGAAGAATTGAAGTGGACGTACATGCAGTCTTCCTAGAGGAAAAAACTGTTCGAGCGAGGAAAGGGTTCCTAGAAGGCTTAACCATTCCCTCGCCGACGTCCGTTCTTTCCTTAAGAAGAGAGAGAATTTCTCCAAGCCTCTCGCGAGTCTCTCTTGTGAAGGAAATACTCGAAAACCCCAAGAATCCATCTGAATCCCCAGATAGACTAAGTTCTGTCTGGGGGTCAGCTGCGACTTCTCGAGGTTCACGAGTAATCCCAACAACTTGATCAAGTTCATGGACAGAATAAGGTCCTCCATACACTGTCTCTCTGATCTGGCCCTGATGAGCCAGTCGTCCAGATACAGAGAGATATTCACCCCTTTTAGGTGAAGAAACCTCGCCACATTCTTCAACAGGCTTGTGAAGACCTGAGGAGCTGTGGACAGGCCGAAACACAAGGCACTGAACTGAAAGATCCTTCCCCCCGCCATGAAACGGAGGTACTTCTTCGACGAAGGGTGAATTGGGACGTGAAAATAGGCGTCCTGGAGATCCAGAGACACCATCCAATCTCCTTGGCGTAAAGCCGAAAGGACTGAGGCCGAAGTCTCCATGGAGAACTTGTCCTTCTGAACAAATTTGTTCAGAGCGCTGACGTCTAGTACTGGTCTCCAGCCCCCCGAGGCCTTCGCAACCAGAAAAAGGCGATTGTAAAACCCGGGGAGTTTTGATCCAGCACTAGTTCTATCGCTACTCTTGTCCCACATCTTGAATCCACCATCAGTCGAGAGTATCCCTCAGTACAGGGTCCCTGTATTCTGGAGCTGACAGTTCCCGCGGAGTTGACGTTAGGGGAGGACTGTCCTGGAAAGGTATAAGGTGTCCTTTCCTTATCACAGACAAAGATGAGGCGTCCGCGTCTATACGTGCCCAGGCCTCAGCAAATTCTAGGAGCCTGGCACCTACTGGTGTTTGGAGGCGTGAAGAATCATTTACCCTTCTTAAAGGGACGGAAGGCAGACCTACCTCTCCTCTCAGGAGCCTTCCTTTTTGAGGGAGCTCTGCAGGGAGGGCCTCCTCGAAAGGGCTGAATAGACATACTCGGTCCTCTCTTTTCAACCGCAGCCGCAGGCCTCTTCTTTCTCGATGACTGAATAAGAAGGTCTTGAGTCACCTTCTCAGTTAGTGACCGGGAAATGTCCTTCACCAACTGAGAAGGAAACATAAAGTACGATAAGGGAGAGTACAAAAGTGCTGCTCTCTGAGAGTGGGAGACCGCTTTGGTCAAATAAGCACTGAAGACTGTCCTCTTCTTAAGAAGTCCCGCTCCAAATAAAGAGGAGATTTCTAAAGAGCCATCTTGTACTTGCCCTTGTCGATACACGACAGTATACAAAGGAGTACATCTGGGTCTGAGACCTTCTGCGTCATGCGCCTTTTTGGACATCACCCCAAGGGACCAATCTAAGAAGTTGATAACTTCCAATACATGGAAGAGTCCCTTGAGGAGATGATCCAGTTCTGAAATGCCCCAAGTCACACGGGCAGAGTTCAAACCTTGTCTTCTCGACGCATCCAATAAAGTTGAAAAGTCTGCTTCAGCAGAAGACGGGAGAGAAAGGCCCATATTTTCTCCCGTCTGATACCAAATGCCCCTTCTGCCAGCGAGTCTCCCTGGGGGCATGCAGAAGAACCGTCCTGACCAGCTCCTTCTTCGAATCCATCAAGAATTCAAAGACTGAAGAGCCCTCTTCATAGATATGGTGGGTCTCATTCTAAGGAAAGACGAAGATTTTGTCGCCTTTGCGCTTGAAAACAGAGAGCGCGGAGAAGGAGGAGCGGCAGGGGTCAATGCGTCCCCATATTCCTCAAGAAGAAGGGCTGTCAAGACTTTGTAGCTTGTTAGTCCTTCCCTTCCACGAGTTTCGTCTTCTGAGTTCTCAACTAACTCGGGGTCTAAAGGAGAATCTACCTCGACAAAATCAACCAGCTCCTTAGCGACACAAATACTTACGAAAAAAAAAAACTGACGAAAATCCCCTCCAGAACGTTCCCACAGAATTTTTTCGGAAAGTAAGATTAATTGGCCAAGACAAAAGAGTATTGAACTATTAGAAAGAAATTTAAAGTAATTAATCCTAAATTACCCTACTTTTTATGGTCTTCCCAAAACTCACAAAGACAATCTTCCATTCAGACCCATCGTTTCATGCGCCGGAGCTTTCAATTACAAAATTTCTAAATGGTTAGCTGGCCTCCTTTCTCCTTTTTTAGGCACTTTTTCTCCCAGTCACATCAAACATTCGGAAGACTTTTGTCACAAATTCAGAGAAGCACATATACACTTCACAACATAAAACTTTTAAGCCTTGACGTAGACTCCCTATTCACAAAAGTACCAGTACAGGACGTTCTTCAGTTTTAAGGGAAAAATTATCCCCTATTCAGATCATTTCCCCTTTGGCACTTGACAAAATAATAAAGTTAGTGAATTATGTGCATCTAACAACGTATTTTCATTCGGGGAATCATTCTACAAAGCAAAAATTCGGGTGTAGTATGGGTAGTCCTTTAAGTCCTATTTTAGCCAATCTGTACATGGAATACTTTGAAACTACAGTAATAAATGCAATAAAACCCAAAAACACTGCTGTGGATGAGATACGTGGATGACATACTAAACATTTTGGATAATAAGTGGGGTAATTTTAATGAATTCCTCTCAAAATTAAACGCATTAGTGCCCAGCATGAAGTTTTTATTGTAAAACTAATATTGTAATACCTACCTGAACACCTGAATAAGCCCTGGTCACTTACCAGCCGAACCATCATTTATTAAAAATTTACCAAATCTTTGGTTAAAATAAACGATCAGTGTTGCCAATCTCCTGGCAAACACCCTCGTTACCTAGTTACCAGCCCACCGCTGATAGCCCTGCCTCACGGGCCGGTCACACCTGCCCTCTCACGTCAATCATAACTCAATAACTCTGTATGAGAGGGGAGGAGGGTGGGAATCATTCAGGTGTTCAGGTAGGTATTACAATATTAGTTTTACAATAAAAACTTCATATTGCAATACACCCCCTGAACACCTGAATAAGCCCGATTAACAACATTAATTTGGAGGTGGGGAATCAAACTCTACTCGCCCTCCACTGTACCATTGTCAGTCAATATAATTGAGTACGCGGGTCAGTCTCAAGTTCATCTGTCACTCGTCCAAACTAATCTCCCATGTTTGGCCTTCTAGGCCTCCCATATGTGGAGGGAAAACTCCCTGCACCTCTACCCTAAGGTCAAAACTCATTGAGTGCGGGAGGGATACAAACCTGTTTCCTCTCAGCTGGTAGTGCTCAGTAGAAGAAAAAATGCCTCACCTAGTAGAGGGAAAAACTGAAGACCTCCCATGTGGCTCTCGGCCTCTCATGTATGGAGGGGAATCTCGAAGACCTCCCATGTGGCTCTCGGCCTCTCATGTATGGAGGGAAACTGAAGACTCCCATGTGGCCTTAGGCCTCTCATACGGAGGAGACAACCATGTCCATTGGTGCGTCTGCGACGGTGTCGTCGATCGTAGTGATTTCCTCTCTTGTAGTGTTGTACCTGCCTGTCTGTACTCTGCCTGGTTGGCACTTGGAAGAATACCCTCAGATAGACCCAGACATGTTTCTTTCCTATCTGTCCTAAATACTTAAAATCCTCTCGTGATATATCATATCATGAATACCTTATACATATTCCTAATATTCGCTCCATACTCTAATACTAACTCAGACAGCAAGATTGTTGGGTTTAAAAATAGAATTTAGGCCAAAGGCCGAGTATTGGGACCTATGAGGTCAGTCAGCGCTGAAGGAAATTGAAAAAGTTTGAAAAGGTGTGACAGGAAGGAAGAAAAAACCTCTGTTGCACAATGAGTCCAGTGTTAGGAGAGCGTGGAAAAATAGGATGAGAGAATATGGAAATCAGAAAAGTAAGAGAGAGAGAGAGAGAGGAGAGAGAGAGAGAGAGAGAGAGAGAGAGAGAGAGAGAGAGAGAGAGAGAGAAATACAATCGTCTAAGAGAAAGAGAGAATATAAAATCAGGAGAGAGAGAGAGAGAGAGAGAGAGAGAGAGAGAGAGAGAGAGAGAGAGAGAGAGAGGAGAGAGAGAGAGAAATTACAATCGTCTAACATCTCCACCTCCGTAAATTGCACCCTCTTCTAAGTTAAAAGGGTATTATCTTAACGATAATATACTCGTATAACTCCGTACAGCTATGAACAACCGAAACGAGAACTTGTTGTTAATGCGATCGACTTCTATAACAACATCACTCTATTGATCAGCGTATGACAGTAATCGAATCCGATAGCAACATCCGTTATTGTATTCATCCGCGTGCGACGGTAATTACTGTATTCATGTTATAAATGCAGCTGAAGCTAATAAGGCAAAATTACGTGCATCAGCAACCTGGACAGAAGTCCCGAGCTTTTGTATGAATTCAAACGCAGCCGTGGTAAAAGAACTAATAGCATGAAAGAGCTCATTACTGTTTTTTTTTTTTTTTTTTTTTTTTTTTTTTTTTTTAACACAGACAAAGGATTAATAAAGTATATAAAGTGTAAGGTTGTAATACCTATGAAAACGAGTGAAAAACGAACGGAATCCTAAATTTAACGCCATCTAACCCGATGGAAAAACTAGCTTCCAATGAGACGTATCAGTCAAATTTTGGACTTAAATTACATCGTAAGACGAACAGAATGACTTCGTTCCATAAGTTAAGTATCCAGATATTCATTAATATGCTAACTAGGGACAAAAAACATTAGCCGAGACCAAGTGATAGGTTGAATCTGGAGCCAAGGACAAAAAAAATAAAATAACAAAAACAGACTAGCGGCATCCTTGTCTGACTAGCCACACTCCTTACAATAGTGCTGTTTGACGACAAGCTAGTAATTGTAATACAATTGAAAAGTAATAAAATAATATTTAAAGGTAATTAAATTAACTTTATTAGGCCTAATATTAATTTTCAGTTGTCATTGTAATTTGATAATATGACTGGTAATAATTTTGTAACTGTAAATTGACAATAAGCGCAATGTAATTACTGACGGCAATAGCCGGTTAAACATATGAAGACGTCATACATACGAATTCCTTATATCTGCCATCTGATTATATGCCCCAAGATAGATACCTCATTGACTATGTTAAATGTCAACATAGTTGAACACACGTCTCCTTCAAGACGTTTGTACAACTTGGCATAAGTGAGAGTGTTGTTACGTTAGTCATTTTAGGCAATCAGGAGAGAATGAGATGGATACGGCGACGCAAACCCGTATTCGTCATCCGCTGATTCCAGCGTGAATGACTGCCGAGTTAAGTGTTTATACTACGCTAATATGATGATACATATAATACAATTATAATGCTTTAGTCGGACAGAATCCGATCTTCATTCTGTTCGATTACATTTATTATTAATTCCTCCGATCGATTCTCGTTCGTTTTCAATTACACCTGTACTGAATTATCAGAAGTCAGAATGCCTTGAGCCTACAGCGTTAGCCAATATAAAAAATAACTATCGATATGTGTACTGCGAATACTTTAGGCTAGGCTACTGATATGCAATACGATATATCATCATGAACACTAGGCTAGCTGTAGTTAATTTTATTCGATTTCTCTCCATACTGAAATATCGTAAGTCAATATGCATTGAACGGAGAATTAGTTGATATTAACAATTATCGTATCGTATAAGTAGAGGAAAGTAACCTTAAAGACGAAGGAGTATATCTGAAAGACCAACCATGGCCTAAAAGCTTCTGATGCAAGGAACTCGAAGCAGGAAAAAGCCTAAAGATGCTCTAAGGACACTGTGCCTCTATAAACTACTACTTTTAATAGAAAACCGACCCGAAGAAGCCTGCAATTCTCTTTCTAAACTAAACACTATGTAGCCTATTATCCCTACTCGTCTATATCTGACCTAAGTTTTTATCATCCTGAGAACTTACACATCGAGGAAGGGGAATCTGCTGCCAACACTGCCTGCTCCGCGCCAGGGGGGACGGCGGATCCTGCCCTGTGGGCTTGCGGATCCCCATAA